>NC_048598.1:48710330-49010330 GCF_003668045.3 Cricetulus griseus
AGAGAGAGAGAGAGAGAGAGAGAGAGAGAGAGAGAGAGAGAGGAAAAGTGTGCATGTTTTTCTCTCATATGTGGAATCTGGATTTGAAGATGTAAACAAGCATGTGACTCCCACTAGAGATGTCTCTGTTCAGAGTCATGTTACCCACTAATTATAAAGGTAAGGGAAGATTATAGTAACAGAAACCATGTCTTCAAGGCAATCTGATTTTACTAACTAGTAAGAAACACTTGCATACTTTCCTTAATGCCCTATTTATGTTCAGACACAGACGTTAGCATATATCTAGGGAAATGTAGTTTATAATTCTTTGGAGTTAAGAATGTTAAGGAATATAAAGAGAAAGATAATGTGACTGGAGAAATGAGATGTAATTCACTATTAACTTGTATTGTATAATTGTATAGTATATAGGTTAGAAATATTATTACTGCTAGAGAATGTAATGTAATTAATATAAATTAATCCAGATGAAGATAGCCATAACATCCCACTTAGAAAATATATGCCCTATATTAAACAACATAAACAAAATAAATGAAATACAAGTGTAAGCTAACAAAAATAAAATGAAATAGAATATAACTATAACATTAATCAATAAAATACAAATTATGACCAAGGATTCAAAATGAATTTGCTTCTGTACCTCCAAAATATATCAGTACTTGCTATTGCTTTTGATAGCAGATAAATGCATATGATTTTCTACAGCCCATAGTTTGTCTGCTGTAGCTGACTGTGTTTGTGGAGAGAGGGCTGCTGTCTTAGTAATTCAAGCAAGTCAGAACAACATGTCCTCTCTGTACAATGGTGCTTCTGAGATAGACTCAGTTTATTTTCGGTAGACTTTACCAGTCCAAGATCTCTACCCCTATCCATAACTGCCGCTTTGACTCTTGTCCCTGGTGCCTTGAAGAATGCAAATTTCAAAGGCTGTTTGCATTGTCCAAACCACTGGGAGGATGCTGACTTTACATTTATTGCTAAGGAGTCTTTTCTGAAACACATTCTGTTTGTCATTATTGTCCTGGAGTTCTAATGCAAGAAAACGTGCCTGCCTCTGAAAGATAGTGTCAAATTTTGCACACTTCTTATGTTCCAGTGCTGTCATTCACCAGATAATGAATGGCAGGAATGAAATTTACATACAATTTTCAAGCTAGCCCCATAGAGTGTCTGTGGGAAATGTGACACTTATGCTCTCCCACCATAGTTGCACTGCAACTTGGCAGCCACTGCTTCTAAACTACCTCTCTAATTCTGGTTACTTGGCCTGACTATATTTCCCTAATGTGCTCAATCTGTTTCCATTTGGTTATCCCTATATTGGGCAAACTTAGTAAAGGATAGCATCTCATTGGCAAGTAATGCTGAGCATAGCCCTTATTCTCACTCTTGTTGAGAGGCAACAAGTATAGTACATCTGCACACCAGAATGGAATTTGGAGAGCTCACCTCAGCTCAGCTATATTCTCTGCAGTACCTGCCTACTTTTTCAGCCCACTCCTCAGGGAGGAGCACTTAGATGTAGTGTTTTTTCTTTCACTTTCTTTTCCTCCCCAGGTCCCAAAGAATTGGTTTCTAATCCAGCATTTTACAGAAATACCCTCCAGGGAGATTGCTTACACATAATAATAAAGACAAAACATCTGCTGTTTATAATCCAATCAAGCAAAATTTAAAAGAAAATTGTGTATGAATGAGAATGCAACATTGAACTAAAGATGTGTTCATTTATTTCCAAGAAAGAAAATCTAAAATTGAGTCCAGTTACATCTTGAGATGATTATCTAGGTTATTTTTCTCTCAGTTTTTGTAAGAAAGGAGACATACAATTATTCTCTCATACAGTAATCCATATTTAGATATTTTATGGTGCTAAAATAGTAAATGAAGTGAACCCTAATTAATACAACTCAAAAATAGATTGGTTACAAAATATTCATAACACATTTGTCATCAAAAGAAGCAATATCAACAATTCCTTGGTGCATTATATGTTACTGTAAATAAAGGAAGAAAAGATAAGATCTTAATTATACAGCAAAGCAAATGTCTTCATTAAAAGTTAATTCACTCTTAATCAATATCCATGCCTAAGACAAATGTCTTCAGAGCTTTGTAGTATTGGCAGTGAGGATGTTTTGTTTGTTTGCAAACAGTCACAACAATTGTGCTGATAAGAGGTGGAAAGAAAGCAAATCTTCTTTTGTCAACTTTCTGCATCAAAAATTCATTAATGATAGCTCACTATAACGTTTCCTAGCTAGTAACTTCAAAGATAGCGTTTGTGCATCCTTAGTTTAAATATGAACTTAAAAGTGTTCTCTTACTGTGAAACTTCAGGGATCAAAGCATGGTATGCATGCAGTCCACAAGTTCAAAAGCCAGTTGGAAAAAACAGAGCACTTAGGGGAAATTCCTGCTCCTACAGCACCCTGAAACAAACAATGGAGAAAGAGCAATCTTTTCTTTTCGATGAAACATTTGGCAATGTTGCATATCCAATGCAAACAGATGCAGCAATGACTCTGATCAGTTGTAAACACTAATGGATGAAGACTACCATTTGAAGAAACTGCCAGTCAAAAGAAATGAGAAGTATCTCATTCTATTAAGAACAGCTATTGTAAAAAATAAAAAAAAAAGAGTAAGTGTGAACAAGAATGTGGATTAAAGTTAACTTTTGAAATTTGAGGAAATGAAAATCACCTGGTTCATTTTAGAAATTAAACTTAGCATGGATGTTCCACAAAAAAATATAAATGGAATTACTGTAATCAAGCAGTCCTAGTTTTGGAATAACCATCATAACAAGTTTGTGTGTGTGGCAAGAATAAGTTTACTCATAAATATCAAAAAATAAAATGTTGAATGATAAACAGCCTGCATTTAAACTATTTAAAAATATATATGTACAATGGGACTGGAGGACTGTCACAATTGTCTGTATTGTTTATCTATTTACAATTATCTAGTCCCTTCTCTTCCCATTATCTTTTTTGGTATTTATTTGTGTATGTATGTTCCCAAAGAACTGGAACTCTCAGCTATTTTAATTCTTTGAACTAAAGATATGAAAGTGTGAAGAATTGTTTAGGAGGGGGAACAATTCTTAATATAATTTGATGTATTTGTGAATATTCTCACTTCTTTCTTTCATCGTCACATTAAAATAACCAAATTACTGCTGCTCCCTCTATAATGAGAAAATTTATGAGGTTGAATCCAGACATGAACAGAAAACACCACAAAACAAAACCATGAAAACAACTGAGTAAAAATAAAAAAAAAACAGGTTTTTATTTACACACACACACACACACACACACACACAAGCACATACATACTCCTCATAATGTAAGTATATAGAAATAAATACTATATGATACTTACAAAATTATTATAGCATTTATTGATGTAAAAATAATAATCAGTTGTTTTGTATATTTAAGGAAAATTATATAAATTAATAAAATATTCCAATTTCTTAATTATCTTCACCAAGAATGGACACATAGGTTCATTTGCCTACAAGTATATAACATAAACAATTCTGAATTATTTTTATATACAGACTCATATCTCACAGGAAGAGAAACACATTTGAACCATCTAGAGCACATTAGAAACATCTATTATACCAATGGCTGGAGGATATTTCGTTAGTTAAAGTTTGCAATATCTTTAATAAATCACATACAAAAGGCTACTGAGGGTTTTTTAGTATTATTTGTTGTTTTAATATTACAGGATAACATAAAAAAATTAAGCAATGATAAAAATTTCAAAAGTATTTAAAATTTACTGCAAAGCTATACAAAAGAAACTTTAGTCCATAAATTAATGAATATATATAGATAGATAGATTATCTATATTCATTGTCATTATTATCTATCTATCTATCCATCCATTCATCCAGATGGAAACATATATTTATAAAGTAGTGAGTAATTTTATAAAGATTATATTCTAAATAAGGACTATTATTTATAAATATATTTGAGTTCATAGAAGATAAAATGGAATCTATAAGATTTCTTTTAATTATGAGGAAAGGGGCAGTAAAAACCATTAAGAAATTGAATTCTGAATTAATGGCAGTGTGGTGCAGAACTTGAGAGGCAGAAGCAGGTAGATCTGAGTGTGAGGTCAGCCTGGTCTATAAAGTGAGTTTTAGGCCAATTAGGGCTTCACAGAGAAACCCTATCTCACAATTCAACAGCAAAACAAACAAACAAAATTTACTGGTAACACTTCTTGAGCAGTTACAATTTTTTAAGTACAGTTCAAAATGGCTCACATATATAAACCATGTTGTCTTTAAAACTCTGTCAGGAAGAAGTATTTTCCCATTTGTTTTTTAGGCACAGAAAACTGAGATGATATCCTAGGATCACTAAGGATGACACAGGCCAGAATTCAGACCTAAGCCCAGAATGAGGCAAGCCACTGACTTCACAGCAGAACCTCTTTTCAGTTGTCACTTCAACCTCAGTGGCTAGTCCAACTGTTATACTCCAATCGCATATTATTTGATTGTTCTTAGATCACATTAGTTTAGCATGCTACTTCGGTGGATTTTATGCCTGCACTCAGTTTTCTTACATAATTTTCCATTCATACCTGATACTTGTTTGACATTCTGACATCTTTGAATATAATCTTTGTGAGCCTTATGCTTTTAAGGACATAGCAAACATCTTTGGTTTCTTCCAGAGATGTTGCTGCCATGGAGAAGTTGTTTGCAATTTTGAAAACAAATATGAGGGCACCAAGAACTAGGAACTAAGCCACATTTCCTTCTATTTCACGGTGTCTTTGATGCGTTTTTTTAGAGTGTGCCCTCACTAGAAAATGAGTCTTTAGCTGAGCTGGGTATAGATGAAATGATTTCTCTGTAACCAAAGGTATTAGAATTATTGTATGAAAATATAAATCAAGGAAATATGCAGGCCCATATCTTACAGTTGTACAGAAAAAAATGAGAGATGAATATACATAATCATGTAGAATACAAAGAAAGAGTTCCAGTTAAAAACAGAAAAAGAAGTGGCCTCGAGAATGACTTTCATTGTGGTCATGGCATCCATGTTCTTGGGTACTCCATCTGAATTTTCTGCACTATGGTTCAGTAGCATGACCTTATGTGATGATACTAAATTATGCTTTCTTCTGAGGTAGACAATGTGTTACTTTTAATTATAATCATTATAACAAAGCCTAAGGGGAATAAACATACTAGAACTAATAACAAGGTAGCACAAACAATATGAAAATATTACTGACAAAATATCCAATATAATGACGTGTTGTCTTACAGTTTTATATTTAATGTTAAATATGTCTTATGGTCTCTAAAAATGAGAGATATGAATATTTGAAAGTAAAACATAGTAATTTATAATTTTAGATATGAAACACAATCTATAAAATACTTCTAAACACAAGATATTTTGAATTCCTAATACACTATTTGAAAGGATTTTAAATTTCTAAGGATTTATTGAGCATATTCTGTGGAATAAATAAGTAAAAGAAATTTCTTATTTTATTTTTAAGCAGTGGTGTGCATCTTGAAACTATATATGTGATGGAAACTGCATAGTTTAGAGTAAAATTAGGCAATAAATTCTTGAAGACTATGATCAATTTATTATTCTGTAAAAATTTTATAAATGTTCATAGTAAGATGCCTTGAATTAAGTTAAATGTGTATTGCACACCAAGCAGTTCCAACACACGCACATTTAACATGTTAGCAATAGTTAAATGCAGTACATTAAAATTATTCTAAATGTGTTTTGTTACAAAATGGCACTAATATCAGTAAATCAAACCCTGAATATTGCATATATTAGCATGCTATTATATGTGTAAATAAGCTCCTTTATTATGTCAGGGATATGTCTACAAAAATGCATCTGAATTTGCTTTGCATAACACTAACTACAGTCTTATTCTAATTTAGAAAATATTACAAATACTTCACAAAAGTTTTTTCTTGTAAAATTAGCATGTTAATTTTCTAAAAGTGATAAATATAAGTCTGAAATATAAGTTAAATATGAGTTAGTTTGCATGACTAAAATTCAAAGCAAGATGTAAGCCCTTGAGCTTAGCAGCTACTACCCATTGTATTACATATTAAGAATATGCATTACTGACATTTGTACAAAAATATATAAGACTTTCTTAGTGGATTCTCCCAAGATGCTTTCTAAATAACAAATCAAATAAATCATATGATGCAATGGTGCATAGTTGCATGGAGATTTAATGTTATATTCTCTGAACATTAAGTACTCATGAGCTGGGTGTTGGTGGTGCACGAGTTTAATCCCAGCACTCAGGATGCAGAGGCAGGCAGATCTCTGTGAATTCAAGGCCAGCCTGGTCTCCAGAGCGATTGCCAGGATAGGGTCCAAAGCTATACAGTGAAACCCTGCCTTGAAAAACCAAAAAAAAAAAAAAAAAAAAAAAACTGCTGATTTTGGAGAAATTTGATCTGTAGAGAAAGATTATCTGATATAATTGTATTTGTGGTGTTCTATTTCTCCAAATGGAGACAAAAAACTAGCAAATATTATTGTGTTTTTTTTTCTTATGGTGGAAAACGTAAGAATAAGAAAAAGAAAAGTGTTTCACTTTGCATCCTTCTGATGTACTGCTTTGCCATAGTGGCCCTCTGTTTAGCATCCCCGATTGCCTGTAGGAGCAGTCTTGCAAGCTCAGAAGACGGGCTCCTAGGAATTCTGTAATTGCAACTGAGTATGAGTTAGTAATTTGTAATGATTGATTCTGACAAATTCTTCATTTGGCGTAGAGGAACAAGTTGAGTGTAGTTTAATGGCACCTATACCATACTAGAAAATTATTAATTTACATGAAATAATCATTATACATTTTCATACTGCAAAATAAACACAAATTCTAGTACTTTATACAGCTCATGCTTAATCTAAGTTGAAACCATGCACCCTTCACTGTCAATTACAGATTTTTTACCATTTATCCAGGACAAAAAGAAAAACAATGACAGACTTGAAACTAAAAAAAGAATTTGTTTTATAATCCCTTTGTGACTTATATGTCCCTTTGACTGCATTACATTCTTCATCACTTAATTCTACCCTTGCTTTGTCATCTTTCTAAATGTTAAATTATACTGGCTTCAGAATGGCCAGTATAGTGTAGATTGTAGATTATATAATATAGTATACATTATAACTGCCTAGAGGCTCACTGAGATCTATAACATTTGAAACTGACAAGTATTTGGTTCGTGGTTGCTAACCATAATCAAGAGGTGTCATATGTTTACTTGTGAATTTATTACAATAAAGTAATATTAAATTTAAAAAAACATATATTCTTTTATAATTATTTTGAAGACTCAAATAGCTGGGGTATCTTCTGACACCAGGCCAACAATGCCACTATCAGCCAACAGAGGAAAGATCACAAGGAGGCAGCTCAGTTCAACAGGACTCCATAGCCGATTTTGGTTCAAATTTTAAGACTCTGTCCCTGAAGAGTATATTTTTAGGCTTATTTAAGCACCGCACACTTGGGTGAAGAAAGGTTTTCTGATGATAATTAAGTCAGTTCTGTGTGCATAAAAAACTTAAGGTGTGACTACATTGAAGTCTTTAAAAATATATGACATCCTTCATAAAGATAGGTTCTATAGATTAACTGAGAAAAATCCCAAGGTTTTTGTCAGGGAACTTCTAGATGCTCCTAAAACAATATAGGCTATTTTTATTGCTGTTTGTTGCCTACCAGAACTATTTGGTAAGATATTATATTATTATCAATGATACCTCGCCCTTTGGACATATGACACAGACACATCAAGTTGGAACTGAGATGGAAACATCTACTAACTAGAATATGTGGTTCTAGGAAAGTGATGTGTGAGCTGCTATGGAAGAAAAGTTACCCTAGTTATTTCTATATTCTACAACATGAACTGCCAATGAAGACATGCTCACTCCTGTAATAATGGCATCATGGCTTGGGAAATAACTAACCATTTTCTGATTGAAACTGGGCCCCCAGAAGTGGAAATGCAGGCCTTGTTTTGTAAATCTAGTCAAACCCCTGTAACTGAAGAGGTCAGAATCTTCACAAAATCTACTATCATTTGTGTTTTCTGGTTTTGGTTGTTTTGGGGGGGGACAGTGAAGTCAAACTGCCTTATAAATATTTATGATCATGCACATTGAATTATGTTACTCTTAACCTTGTCTGAACAAGTGGGAACTTTTTGCAGTGAGCAGTGGTTAAAATGGAAACTCTTAATTGGTCAAAGTTCTGAGAGGGAACTGGGATTGTCATGTAAATCAATCTTGTTTCTAATTCAAATAAAAAATGATAATATACATGCATATATATACATATATATGTATATATGTATATACATATATATATATAATTATAAGACAGACAGTAGAAAACCTATAAGAGCTAGGAGAAGAGAGGATTGTTGTATCACACTCTTTTCTGGATATGATACATTTGCTGCAATTATTTATAGTCAGACACTGTGACCAGCTAAACAGGCCCTGCATACATATATAAGATTAGACTAGTTGGGAGAAAGTGGGCCACCAGTAGTGGGAGGTAAGAACAGAGTATAATGGGAAATGAATATAATCATAATACATTATATGCATACATGGTTAAACACTTTTAAAAATAATTTAAAATGGTGCCATTGAGAAGCTGATATTTTAATAATAAAATGCAAATTTGCTGATTTGCAGTTAAATGGGTATTATCGGATAGTATTTTGTAAGTAATTGTAAAATTTATAGAAAAATCCAAAGAATAATAAAATAACAAAAATTAGAAATTAAGAGACAGTTTAGACAGTAAATTGCCTCATCATACAGGAAAAAATGTAATAGTCAGCAAGATATTTCTCTGTGAAAAAATGTGAAAGTTAATAACACTGAATATACAACAGAAAACTACCTCCTAACTGATTTCTAAATTTGCATAGAACATTGGAAATGATGGAGTGAGATCTCAAGATTTTGCTGATATTTCCCATAGAAAGAACACTCATCACACACAATTCATATCATTAGTTTTAAAAGATAATTTTGAATATATTTCACCACAGCAGAATATTTCTTAAATGGAAAATATGAAAGTTTTAGAGGCAAGCTAGCACTTTTTACATATAAAATATAAACAAAATTCACAGGTCAAAGACATGAATATGTTAACCACAAACTAAGAGAATATATTTGTACTAGAAAAAAAATCAAGAAAACAAAATGTGAATTTTTTTCATACTTAAAATAATCCACTGTGTACTGAAGACATAGCTCAGTGGATTAGTATGCTTGTGGCATGAAGACTAGGATTTGGATCCTCAATATCCACATTAAAATGGTTGGCATGACTTTTTTTTTTTTTTTGATTTTTCAAGACAGGGTTTCTCTGTGTAGCTTTGGAGCCTATCCTGGCACTCACTCTGGAGACCAGGCTGGCCTCGAACTCACAGAGATCTGCCTGCCTCTGCCTCCCGAGTGCTAGGATTAAAGGCATGTGCCACCAACGCCTGGCTTTTAGTTTGGAGCTTTATGGCAAGAAAATTTCAATAAAGTCAGAGAGCTCTACATCCAGTAGGAATAAGCAGAGCATGACAGAACACAATTCTTGCCCACTTATGACCTTTGCATGTTCAAGCACAGATAAAGGCAAAAACACACATTCATGCAGATGTATGTACATGCACAATCTGAATTTGTGAGAAAATTACAAATAACATAATCAAAACCAAGCATTTGCTTAGGAGAAAGTACACAATAAAAATGGGCAAAATGAGTATTAACTCAGGAAAACAACTGTTATGGGAATGCAAAGAAAGACATTATTTTCTCCTCAAAATATCCAATTTTGTTAATGACATGGAAGAATGAGGAATATAGTCTGGAATTGTACAACTTAATATACTGCTGACTGTTGGTTTCTATTTGATCAAGTTCTAACCATGGCATTACCATTATTTGAATAACATCTTGCTTAGAGGATTACAATACAAAGTCAAATACCTACTAGGTATCCGAATTATCCAAACTCATTTAAAATATACATGTCAAAATAATTTAACAGTAACTTTTTTATTTAAATTAAAGCAATCTGATTTTACATACCAAGCCTTTCCCACACATACTCCCATTCATCCCACCATCTCCCCATGCTACCCTCTGTCCACTCCTCAGAGAGGGTGAGGCCTTCCTTGTGGGATCTTCAAAGTTTGTCACATCATTTGGACAAACCTAAGGCCCTCCCCACTTCAATATTAACTTTTATTATAGAAAATATTGGGGAAATCTTCTAAGTAATAAGTATTTAAATTTTATATTTTAATTATGCAATGTCAAACAAGAGATTTTTGTTCTAGAAAAATTATATAGATTATGTAAAACTGCTGAAATGTAGAAAACAGAATAATATGTTTTAGGCTGATTAGACACAAGTGGAAATCCACAGAAAAAGTAAACATTCCAATTTAGCTTAGTAAAACTTGGGGAACCGAGAATCACACAACTGACTACTATTAAAGTTAATGCTGCTTCTATTTCAAAGCCCAAGTAATATATTCAAGGAAAAGTGTCATTATTACTTAAACTGAACTACTGCCCCATACAATCCATTTTGTATACAGATCTAGAGTGTGGACAATGGCCTAAATATGAAGAATACTGAGAGTGATCAACAGGTAAACAAGGTAAGATGTTATTTCAATCATCTTGGCAGTAAATACTGGGTACCTAATTAAAGTAAAAATTATGAAAAGTTTTAAACAGATGTCTATTGTAATATATTCTGTGGAAAAGAAATTTGCATTTAAATTTTAAGTCCCTATCTAACTTTATACAACTGTGCTTTAAAATAAAGGAAGTTTGATACTTGAAGCTAAGTTTAGAGTCATAGTATCAAGGAAAGATAAACAGACACATTTACCATTCTAGCACAAGAAACTGCTGCCCTTCAAATGCAACAAACTTTTAGGAATTATTCAAATCAATTAACAAGCAAAGTTCTTGTAAATGTTATTTTCGTTCCTGGAATTAAGTGTTAAATCTGTGTAAACTGTGTAAATGTGTGTACACTTCCCAGAGTCCAATGAAAATGAAGGCACAACAGACCCAAACTTATGGGACACATAGCACTGAATGTCCACATGAAGAAACTAGAAAATAGTCACTCTAGAGACTTAATAGCACACTTGAAAGATCTAGAAGAAAAAGAAGCAAACTCACCCAGGAGGAATAGATGCCAGGAAATAATCAAATTGAGGGCTGGAATCAATAAAGTAGAAACAAAGTAAACAATACAAAGAATCAATAAAACAAAGAGATGGTTCTTCCAGAAAATCAACAGGATTGACAAACCAGGCGATGGTGGCTCACGGTAATCCCAACAGAGGCAGGAGGATCTTTGTGAGTTCAAGACCAGCCTGGTCTACAAGAGCTAGTTCCAGGACAGCCTTCAAAGCCAAAGAGAAACCCTGTCTCAAAAAAAAAAAAATAGACAAAACTGATGCCACATTTTAAGCACAAGGAACTGCCTATATTCCCCAGCAATGATTTAGGATTTATTATAATACCCATGCAAAACCACTGTCATAGTTCTCAATTATCACTTTTTGAATAAAAATGGTAATCAGATGTTCAATAAAGTGAAATGGCAAAGAATAAAAAGAATTTTGGAGATGCTGAGAATTAGGTATATTTTTTCTAGCAAATTTATCTGGGAGTAACCATAGGAATAGCATTGCAAAAGATATTTAAGTTTTATGAAATAAAGGTTTGCTTGCCTTTCTATGTCTACTTTGTACTGGGCATTGCCTGATATTCATGGGTTGATGGCTGCAGGGTGTGCAAGGATGAAGCCCAAGGTTGGCTGACCTAAATCACATCTGACACTGCATGTTATTTATCTCCGGAAACTTGTGGAGTCATGGATAATGACAAGGTAAGAAAGATTTCTGGAGTCTCCTAGAATTTCCATCATGTGGAACACAATAACATTGATTTCTAGGAAATTATATCCTGGTAACTAATCACTACTTGGAAATTATATCCATTACACTCAGCAGTGTTCAAAACTAAACAAATTGCTATGATTTTTTTCTCCATTACTTTGATATGAAATTTACAAAGTTCAGACTTGCTTTTAATAGAAACTATGGTGGGAAAAGAAAGTTGGTGCTAAGCGTAGCAGCATGGCAGTTTGCTGCAATCTTTCTCAGGTTTCTTAGGACATGAGTCCAGGATAAACAACTGTTGGACTATTAATTAACTGATATGATTTTGCCAGTTTCAGTTTTTTTTAAATCTGGTTTATTGATTCACTCATAGCCAAATATAATCTTATTACCTATGACTAATAATAATTCATATCATAGTTGCACTATATAAAATTGTACACTAAATTGTTTGGGGTACTCTAGGGACCCTGTCAGTCCCTGTCAGTTCATGGATGGTAGCTTGATTATCATTTACTTAAGGGGTGATATCCACTTATAAGTGGATTCTTACCATATTTGTCTTCTGGATCAGGATATTTTTTGGTTTTGTTTTCCTAGTTTCATCCTTTTGCCTGCAGATTTTGTGATGACGTTATTTAACAGATGAGTGATATTCAATTGTGCAAATTACCATATTTTCTTCATCCATTATTCTGTTGAGCGACATCTAGGTTGTTTCCAGTTTCTAGCTATTATGAAAAAAAAAAAAAAACTGCAACAAACATACTTGAGCATGTGACCTTGGGGAAGGATAGTATGTACTCTCCTTAAATGCCCAAAAGTGGTGTATCTGGGTTTTCAGGTAGGTTGATTCTCAACTTCTGAGTAACTACGTTGATTTCCACAAACTTGTACTCTCACAAGAAATGAAGGAGTGTTCCCCTTATTCCACATCCTCGCCAGCATGAGCTTCTACTTTTGTTGTTTATCTTAGACTTTCTTTCTGACAGGTATGCAACACAACCTGAGAAGGGCATAGGTGAGCTCACAGAGATTGAAATGACAACTACTGGGCAGCGGGGGACTACAATAGGATCTGTGCATGTGTTGTGGCTGTTAGCTTGTAGTTTTGTAGGACTTGTAACTGTAGGAGCAGGTATGTCTCTGACTCTCTTGCCTGTTCTTGGGGGTCTTTTCCATCTGTTGGGTTACCATGACCAGCCTTGGTGCAAGGACTTTTGTCTTGTCTTGTGTGTTTTGTTTAGTTGTTGCTTCTTGGAGGCATGATCTTGAAGTGAAACAGAGGAGATATGGATTTGGAGGAAAGGGTAGGTGGAGAGGACCTGGGAGGATTATAGGGAAGGAAAAAGGGGGACTTCTTTGAAATGTTTTTTTTTATGTAAGAAGAATCTATTTTCAAAACAAAAAATCAAAAGAAGAAAAATAACAGGCCTCTGAAAAAAAAACAAAAATATTAACACTATAGTTGCATTCACAATCTCTAAAAATGTAAGAAATAAATTCATTGTTTAATACAAAAAATTAAAATAAAATTATACATTAGAATAATTCTGCATTAACTTAGTAGTTTCACATTATTATTTTAAATTAGTATATTTTATAGATAGTAGTGGTGATCAAGAGCTTATAAACCCACCTTTAGATAATGGTTTCCAGGATAATCTTAGGCATGTTCCTAAGAATCTCACAACCAAATTGAACTTTGAATTTTCACAAAGTAAGATTATACTATGAATACTTTGTAAATCAGACATCTAAAACATATCTCATCAGTCCTTGGTAGTATGCATAAAATTATTATTGCTTCCTGTTCTAAGTATGGCTCTGGTTACTTCTTTATAAATAGGTAAGAAGCAAAGAAGTAAAAACTCAATTATGATATGTAAAACACATCTACAGAGAAGTTATGAATAACCTATGATCTACTATCATTGACCCGTTCATGCTGGTTGTCAGAACCAAACCAGTTTGACATGGGGTATGATAGTTCTGATGTCTTAAGACAGAAAAAATCCTCAAAGTCAGCCTTGCTCTCAGAAAAGAACAAAACTTTCACAAAATGTAGTAGTAGTCTACAAAGGATGTTGCCAAAGGCACTTCCTCTGAGAAGGCAGAAGTGGACAATGCCAAATTGACTTAGCATGATAATATATCAATTGCTAAAGAAAGGGATGTTCACTTATTTCTGCTCAATAGAATTTGATGAATGCACTCTACATTTCCCATTTTACAAATGGGTGTTTTCACCTGAATTAGGTGTTTCCAGATCCTGTTATTCTTTGTCTATTCTTTCAGAGAAAAAATATTTATACATCACAGGGACAGAGAATTGTGTCTCATAAGAAGGCTGAATGCAATTCAGAAATTGTGAGCTTTGGATTGAAACATTACCACATGACATTTTGATAGTAGATCTTGGGTAAATGATAAGCTAATTATGTGCATGTCAAAGAAGAGTGCATGGATTTCTGGCATTTTTTCTGGGCATTAGTTAGGTTGCAGAAGAGATTAACTGTTTCCTATACCCAGGATCTCATTTGCCTGCAGCTTCCCCTTGTGTGAATACCTGTCTTACTTTCTGATCAGATTAATGCTATCACACACATTAGATAGCATACACAGATAGAGTTGTATGAGGAATTCATCACATAAAATAGATGAATTGCCTGTTTGTCTTCTTTCTTGATGGTTAGATAAGGGAATGAAGCCAGGCATTGCCACAGCCAGGCTATGCCTGACATTGTAACTCTCATTGTAACTCTCTATAATACTAACTAATCAATTAGTATTTAATTAATTAGTAATTAATTAATTAGTATTATAGGGCAGAAACTTCCAGAAGATCTATTCCCTTAGAAATCACCTACACCAACCACAAGGAAGTAATCACAGAAGTTTATTTTGAGGAGAATGTCAAACATACTTTTCTGAAAATGACAACTTTCTGAAAACAACTAGAGCAACAACAATAAAAATAATAGTGGTATCATTAGTTCTTGAAGAAATTCCTTGAAAAATACCAGCTAGAGGAAGCTACTTAAACATTGACATCTGTCCATACTTATAAACTTCAGTATGAGTTTTCCTAGAAAACTCATTCAGAATATGTAAATGAGGTGTGGCAGAACCCTCCTGTATATTATTGATGAACATACTTGAAAGACAGGTATTTTTAATATGTTTTGTTCAACTATCAAAATCGACCAGCCACCATTTAAAATGGAAGAAGACTGTGGGGAGAATACAACTTCTATATGCATTTTTATATAATAAAATCCACATGGAATGGGATAGGAAGTCCATGGGGGACAGAGGAGGAGAGGAGGCAAAGGGAACTAGGATTGACATGTAAAACAAGATTGTTCATCCTACACCCTGCTTGGGGACACCTGAGGCCCTGGAACTGCTCATGGGATCTGAACTCAGAAGGATCCAACACACCCAGAGACTGCCGAGGCTCCATAACAGTCCTGCCTCCATCCATGAGAAGAGGACAGACATCAGAAGACAGGAAGTGTTTGCATCTACCAGAAGGGAACCCAACAGGAGAGGAAGAGACTCCTGCTACACCCTCCAGAAGAAAGAATGTGAAGAAGACAATATAAACACACATTGAATGACAGAAAAACAATATGACACTACCGGAGACTAGGGACACTATGCCAGCAAGACCTGAACATCACAATGCAGATGAAGCAGAAGAGAATAACCTTAAAAACATCTTCATGAAAATGACAGAGGGCCTCAAAGAGGATATGAGAATATCTCTAAAAGAAATGGAAGAAAAAACAAACCAAAAAAATACAAGATATCAACAAATCTTTCAAGCAAACAGTTCAAGACTTAAAAAACTGAAATAGAGACAATAAAGAAAACAAAATCAGAGACAATGATAAAAATAGAAAAGCTGGATAAACGATCAGGAAGTACAGACACAAACATAACCAACAGAATACAAGACATGGAAGAGAGAATCTCAGGAGTTGAAGATACACGAGCAGAAATAGACTCATCAACCAAAGAAAACCTTTAAGTCCAACAAATCCCTAACACAAAATATCCAGGAGATACATGATATCATGAAAAGACCAAACCTAAGAATAATAGGTATAGAAGAAGTTGAAGAAATCAAACTCAAAGGCACAAAAAATATGCAACAAAATCATAGAAGAAAACTTTTCCAACCTAAAGAAAGACATGCCACTGAAAGTACACGAAACCTACACAAAAATAAATAGAATAGAACAAAGAAAAAAGTCTCCTAGCCACATAATAATCAAAACCCCAAACATACAGAATAAAGAGAAAGTATTAAGAGCAGCAAAGGAAAAAGATCAAGTAACATGTAAAGGCAAACCTATCAGAATTACACCTGACTTTTCCATGGAAACTCTAAAATCAAGAAGGTCCTGGATAAATATTCTACCTACACTGAGACCAGGAGATGCTAGCCCAGACTACTATACCCAGCAAATGTTGCAATCAATATGGATGGAGAAAAAAAGATATTTCATGACAAAACCAAATTCAAAAAATACATATTCACCAATCCACCACAGAGAAAGTTCTGGAAGGAAAACTGCAACCAAAGGAAGTTAACTACAATCAGAAAAATGTAGGCAATTGATAACCCCACTTTACCAACAGCCAAAAGAAAAAAGGGGTGGAAACCCACACATAATTTCATCACCACAACGAAATCCAAAACAAACAAGAATGAACAATCAATGGTCTTTAACATCACTCAATCTTAATGGTCTTAACTGACCTATAAAACACAGGTAAGCAGAATGGATAAGAAGACAGAATCCATCCTTCTGCTGCATAAAGAAACATACCTCAACTTTAAAGACATATGTGGTACCTAACAATTGAAGGTTAGGAAAAATGTTCTAATTAAATGGACCCAAGAAACAAGTGGAAGTTAGCAATCATAATATCCAAAAAACTGGACTTTAAACTAAAACAATCAAAAGCGATGAAGAAGGTCACTTCCTACTCATCACAGGAGAAATCCATCAGGATGAAATCTCAATTCTGATTTATGCCCCAAATAAAAAGGCTTCCACGTTTGTAAAAGAAACATTATTAAAATTCAAATCACACATAAAATCCCACACACTTGTTGTGGGAGACTTCAACATACCACTCTAACCAATGGACAGGAACACCAGACAGAAACTTAACAAAGAAACAAAGGAACTAATAGAAGTTATGGTACAATTGGGCTTAACAGACAACTATAAAACAGTCCATCCAAATACAAAAGAATACTTTCTTTTTAGTGCAACATGGAACCTTCTATAAAATCAACCACATACTTGGCAACATAGCAAACTTCAACATGTAAAAGAAAATTGAAACAACCCCCTGTATCTTATCAGATCACTGTACTTTAAAGTAAGAATTCAACAACAACACAAATTGCAGAAAACCTACAAACTCATGGAAATTAAATAACAACCAATTGCACAATTCATGGGTCTAGGATGAAAAAAAAAAAACAAAATTAAAGATTTCCTAGAATTCAATGAGAATGCAGTCACAACATACCCAAACCTATGGGACACTTTGAAAGCAGTGCTAAGAGGAAAGCTCAAAGTGCTAAGTGCCCACATGAAGAAACAGGATAATAATCACACTAGAGGTTTAATAGCACAACTGAAAGCTCTAGAACACAAAGAATCCAATATACCCAGGATGAGCAGACTCCAGGAAATAATCAAATTGAGGGCTGAAATCAATAGAGTGGAAACTAGGAGAACAATAAAAAGAATCAATATAATGAAGGGTTGATTCTTCGAGAAAATCAACAAAATAGACAAACCTTTATCCAAATTTACCAAACTGCAGAGAGTAAACATGCAAATTAATAAAATTAGGAATGAAAAGGGGGACATAACAACAGAAATCCAGAGAATCACCCATTCATACTTCAAAACCTGTATTCCTCAAAATTCAATAATCTAAAGGAAATGGACAATTTTGTGGATAGATTTCACTTACCAAATTAAATCAAGAACAGATTTGAATAGTCCTATAAGCCCTAATGAAATAGAAGCAGTCATCAAAGTCTGCCAACCAAAGAAAGCCCAGGACCAGATGGTTTCAGTGTAGAATTCTACCAGAAATTCAAGGAACAGCTAATACCAATTCTCTTCAAAGTATTCCACACAATAGAAGCAGAAGGGTCATTGCCAAACTCTTTTAGGAGGCTTCAATAACCTTGATAACCAAGCCACACAAAGGCACAACTGAAAAAGAGAACTACAGACCAATATCCCTCATGAACATTGATGCAAAAATACTCAATAAAATACTGGCAAATCGAATCCAAGAACACATCAGAGAAATCAATCACCATGATCAAGTAGGCTTTATCCCAGGGTTGCAAGGATGGTTCAACATATGTAAATCCATCAATGTATTCCACCATATAAACAGACTGAGGGAAAAAAAAAAAAAACATGATCATCTCACTAGATGCCGAAGAAGCCTTTGACAAAAATCCAACACTCCTTCATGATAAAGGTCTTGGAGAGGTCAGGGATAACAGGTTCATACCTCAACATAATAAAAGCAATATACAGCAAGCTGACAGCCAACATCAACTTAAAAGGAGAGAAACTCAATGAAGTTAATCTAAAATCACAGACAAGACAAGGCAGTCAACTCTCCACACCTCTTCAATATTGTCCTTGATGTTCTAGCTAGAGAAATGAGATAACAAAAGGAGATCCATGGGACACAAATCAAAAAGGAAGAAGACAAACTTTCACTATTTGCAGATGATAGAATAGTCTACATAAGTTACCTGAAAAACTCTACCAGGGAAATCCTACAGCTGATAAACACCTTCAGCAAAGTGGCACGATACAAGAGTAACTCAAAGAAATCTGTAGCCCTACTATATACAGATGATACATTCGTGGATAAAGAAATCAGTGAAACATCATCCTTCACAATTGTCATAAACAAATAACATACCTTGCAGTAACACTAACCAAAAAAGTAAAAGATTTGTATAGTAAGAATTTTGAGACTCTAATGAAAGAAATTAAGGAAGATACCAGAAAATGGAAGGATCTCCCATGTTCTTGGATAGGTAAGATCAACATAGTAAAAATTGCAATCTTGCCAAAAACAATCTACAGATTCATTGCAATCCCACATCAAATTCCCAGCACAATTCTTTACAACCTTGAAAGATTAATTCTCAACTTTATATGAAAACAATAGACCCATAATAGCCAAAACAATGGTGTACAATAACAGCACTTCTGGAGGCATCACCGTCCCTGACTTCAAGCACTATTACAGAGCTACAGTCCTGAAAACAGCTTGGTATTGGCATAAAAGTAGACAGGTAGACCAATGGAATCTAGCTGAAACCCCTAATATTAACCCACAAACCTAGGAACACCAGATTTCTGACAAAGAATCTAAATTTATATGATGGAATAAAGAAAGTATCCTCAACAAATGGTGCTGGTATAACTGTATGCAAACATGTAGAAGACTGCAGATAGATCCATGTCTATCACCATGCACAAAACTTAAGTCCCAATGGATCAAAGATCTCAACATAAATCCAGCTGCACTGAACCTATTAGAAGAGAAACTGGGTAATACCTTTGACTTAATTGGTGCAGGAGACGGATTCCTGAACATTACACAAGTAGCACAGACATTGAGATAAAAAATTGATAAATGGGACCGCCAGAAACTGAGAAGCTTCTGTAAGGCAAAGGACACAGTCAGTAAGATAAAATGACAGCCCACACACAGAATGGGAAAAGATCTTCACCAATCCCAGATCTGACAGAGGGCTGATTTCCAAAATATACAAGAATTTAGTCTCCAAAATACCAAACAATCCAACTAAAAAGTGGGCTACAGAACTAAATAGACAATTCTAAATAGAGGAATCTAAAATGGCTGAAAGAAATAAGAAAGTATTCAACATCCTTAGCCATCAAAGAAATGCAAATCAAAATACCTCTGAGACACCATTTTACTCCTGTCAGAGGGCTAAAATCAAAAACACCCATGACATTTTATGATGGAGAGGATGTGGAGAAAGGGGAACAATCCTCCACTGCTGGTGGGAGTGCCAAATTGTAGAGCTACTTTGCAAATCAGGATGGCAACTCCTCAGGAAAATGGGAATCAGTCTACCACAAGATCCAGCAATTCAACTCCTAGGCATATACCCCAAAGAAGCACATTCATACAACAAGGACATCTGTTCAATGATGTTCATGGCAGCACTATTTGTAAAATCCAGAACCTGGAAACAACTGAAGAATGGATAGAGAAAATGTGGTACATTTACACAATTGGGTACTACCCAGCAGAAAAAAAACAATGGATTCTTGAAATTTGCAGGAAAATGGATGGAACTAGAAGAAACCATTCTGAGTGAGGTAACCCAATCACAAAAAGACAAACATGGTATCTCCTCAATCATGTGTGGATTTTAGACATAGAGTAAAGGATTAATACCCTACAATCCACACTGCCAGGGAAGCTACTAAACAAGGAGGACCCTAAGAGAGCCATATATGTTCCCCTGGAGAAGGAGAAAGGGACAAGTCTCCTGAACAAATTGGGAGCATGTGGAGAGGGGAGAGGGAGCCAGGAGGATGAGAAAGGAGAAGAGGAATGGTCAGGAGGACACTAGGGAGCAGAAAGGTTTATTTCAGGGGAAGAATAGAAGAAAACAAGAAAGGAGATACCATAACAGAGGGAGACATTTTATGCTTAAAAAGATATCAGGCACTAGGGAAACATCTGGAGAGCTACAAAGATGACAACATCTAATAATCTAAGCAACCGAGGAGGGAGTACCTTGCATGCCCTATCCTGATAATGAGATTGATGACTGACTTATATGCCATCCTATAGCCTTCATCCAGCAGCTGGTAGAAGTATAAGCAGACATCCACAACTAATCATTGAACTGTATTGGAATCCAGTTACAAAGAAGGATGAGTGATGAGCAAAGGGGTCCAGACCAGGCTGCTGCAACTCTCAGAAACAGAGCTGACCTGAACAACCAGTCACACTTGGTCCCCATACTGATAGCTGGGAAACCATCATGGGACTGATCTAGATCCCAGGAATGTGGGTTTCAGTGAGGAGACCTTGGTAATCTATGGAGACTCCTGTAGTAGATCAGTACTTATCCCTAGCCTAGGTGTGGACTTTGGGAGCCCATTCCATATACAGGGTTACTCCCTGAGCTAACACACATGGGGGTGGACCTAGACCCTATCCCAAAGCATATGATGGAATCTAATGATCCCCTCTGGAAGGCCTCACCCTCCCTGGAGTGCAGAAAGGATATATGATAGGTAAAGTTTTGTGGGGGGTGTTAGGGCAGGAAGTGAGGTAGAGGGAACTGGAGTTGACATGTAAAACAATCTTGTTCTTAAAAAAAATCTTTAAAAAAAAAAGATTGTTTCTAATTTAAATTTTAAAAAGTTGCTCTACCAGAAAAGAAAATCCACAGGAGAATGCTTATGACCTTCTCTTGGGAATCTCAAAAACACAATAGAAGCACACAAAGCAATGTGGTTTAATTTTGATTAAAATAACAATTTTTTTTCTGAAAAGCTAAAATAGTCCTACCTGATTTTGTCTGCCCTGTTACTCATTCTTTCCTATCTGATTTGTTCCCTTTTGTTCTAATCTTGGATTCTCATTCTAGCTTCTGGGCAACAATTTTCTGTGGACATATTAATAGTTCAGAAGTAATTGTCAATAGCAAGTATCATGTTTAAACAAGTTAAATGCAGAATAATACAAATATCATAAAAATCTTTGATATTTCTCAACTTTTGATTTAGGGATTGAGTTGAGAAAAAAAGGAGTTTAATGTGCAGCTTTGAGATCAAATATGCTGTAAAATTCACTTTTAGTCTCTAGGGAGATTCTTTCTTTAATTCTACAATTGAATTTTTTTTATAAACTGAAGTGAGGGTTTTTACCACTCAAAGATTAAAAATAACTTTGTGGGATTATTAAAAAATAGCATACGTTTATGCATCTGTTAATTCATATGCATGTTTTATGAAATATTTCCTTGGCTGTTAGCATGTGAATAGAGACGTTTTGATATTTATGTGATTCTCTGTACAATAACAAGACTAAGGTTATTTATGAGGAAATAGAGATTATGAAATCCCAACTTTTAATTCACATTCATTTAACATTAAAATTAAAACCTGAGTTAGTGACTTGGCACAGAGGGGAGAGCTGCTTGCCATTATACCTCATGACCTGAGTTCCATCCCTAGAATCTAGGTAGCTGAGGGAGAAAAATAACTTCTGAATGATCCTCTGATTTCTGTACATACACGTGACATGAATCCACATGCCTACACTGAAAGAGAAATTTGACTTTAAAAACTAAATAAAAGTAAAGCCAGAAATCATCTGATTTTAGCAATAGTTTCTTTAAAGAAAAAGAGATTTGAAATGTCTCTTTCATGGTCCAGAAATCAGGATGTGTATAAGGTCTGAAGCTCATTTCGAGTTCCACTCAAAGTGAGTCATCAACATATTCAAATGCAAGCACATCTCTCTTTCTTTCTTAGTGTGGGAAATTACCAATAAGGAGTCAGGTAAAAATACAAGGGAATTAACTCGGGAAAAGCATTACTTACTGAGTGACCTAGCCAGCCAGCAGGGTAGCAGTCAGTACAGCAAGCTGAAAATGAAAACGAAAGCAGCCCACCTCGTAAGCATCCCTCACTCTAGCTCACCCTAACCACACCCTCTCACGTGTGGTCAGGCACACCTGTAGCCAGCCCCTAAGCAGGTGTGCTTACAGCATCCCCTCTGCTTTCTTCCTTCTTTCCTTTCTGTCCTTCTTTTTCTTTCTTATTGTGTCATTTAATTCTCTATGGAGCACTGTTACTCAGAGATCCCCCTATGTTCTCTTACACTCAAATAATATTTATATATGTACCCATGAGTTTAATTTCCTTTTGACCTTTCATTCCCTTCTACCTGCTGGTTTTAATTTATTATCTAGCAAAGCTCTATAGACTACACCTGAAGGAAATCTTACCTTATCTTGTGGGGCCCCACAAGAACTAGGATATCTTGAGATAGAGATCTCAAGGTGTTTTAGCTTTGATAGATTACTTCTGTTTTCTAGTTTGTAACACACAGACACACACTCTATAATTTATTTTTATAAAATAACATGAATTATGCCATTGGCAGAAAACCATAAACCATAATGTTTTATTCACTTTTCTATTCCAGAATTTCTTGTTCAACCTAATGGGTTTTGTTTTTGTTGTTTTGTGTTTTAGCTTTGGGTTATTGGCAGACTAAATGTGATGCCTATTTCCCTTTTATAAAATCTTTACCTTATTTTTATTCTTACTTTTTCTTTTTAAAATGTATTTGAATTGGTGTTTGTGTGTATATACATTCATGTATGTACCAAGACATATATGTGGTAATCAGATGACAACCTGCAAGCCTTGGTTTGATTCTCCCAACATGTGTGACCAGGGGATGAAACTCAGGTAAGTAAGAATGGTGGCTACTGCATCTATACTCTGAGCTATTCATCTGACTGATTTGTTCATAAAAACAATTGGAAATGTATCCCCAGTAGTAGAACAAAGAAAATATCCCCAACTGTGAATTAAGAGTCCCCTCTCTCCTTAGTTTCTCAGAACACAGTTTTTGTTGGTAAGATTCCAAAGACTTGACAAAGCACCTGCTGAAAGCAACTTAAAAAGGAAGGGGCCCATAAATATTTACAGTTTCATAGATTTCCATTCAAACCAATGTGTTTTGCTTCTGCTCTTGTGAGGAGGATGAACAGTATGGCCAAAATTCATGACAGAGGAAAAAAATCTCACTCACTGTTGGTAGCTAAGAAAGAAGGTAGAAGGTGGAGTAGGGTTATCACTATTCAAGACCCACTTCTGGGGTCTGCTTTCACTAACCTAGCCCCATGTGTGCAGAATTGAGCTGATCAATGGGATCAGTCAACTGGGTCAATAAATTATCCACTCCCAATGTCACTACCAGCTCACAATTCAAGTCTATGATATAGGTGTTTTGTTTCGTTTTTATTATTTACTTTCTTTTTTTATATTTTAACATAGTTTTTAAAAAACACAAACAATAACTCAAGGAATCCATTTATTTATTTAATATAACTTCATACATTTTCCCTCCTCCTTCCAACTTGTTGTTTGCCCCTCACATACTTTTAAATTTATAACTTCTTCTATAGTGACTATGCTTACAAACATGCATAATTTATAGAACACTGACTTCATTTACTGTTTCTAGGATGTACATGTGCTTAGAGATAATTTCTCATGATTGGATATCCTATCAGAGGACTTTTCCAGGAGAACTCTGATTCTAACTGAACCAGCAATATATCTTCAGCAGCTGTCTGATTGGACATATTCCACTCAATAGGAGGAAATCCACATCTGCTACTACAAACCCAGAGAGCAGAGTGGTAATAGTTCCAACCATAGAATCTACACATTTCTCTGAATCAATATAGCTTTGGATCGTATCCATGTTTTGTTGTTGTTGTTGTTGTTGTTGCTGCTGCTGCTGTTGTTCTTTGAGACTGCATATCACTACATTTTTGATAGGCCTGAAACTTTATGTATATGAAGCTCTCCTCAAACTCATAAATCCACCTGCCTTTGACACTTGAGTGCTGGGATTAAGCACACTTGGCCTTGTATTCATATGTACATTTATAACCACATGTAAATATATATCTTACCCCTCATCAAAGAACATTCTCTCTGTAGCAGCAAGAAGCTACTATAGAGAGCTATAGCTCATCAAAATGCAGAAAATAAGGGACTCTGGACTATCTACCCATTACTGATACATCTGCAACACAATGCTACACCTAAGACTCTGGAAACAACAAGGTAGATGAGTCAGAAAAATTGTAAAAGCCAAAACACCAGGATACTTGCTTCAAGATCATGTCTTCTTCTAGATATAAGAGGGGAGTTGCACCCATGAAATATCAAAATATGTTTACCTAAGCAAGACCTGCATAATGACAACACCCCCTGATGTGTGAAAATAGATGGGGGAAATTATATAAGGTCCCAACCCTAAATGGGAAGTTAAAGGTAGTTCAGTGGCTGCTGGCAGAGGAAGAATCTGGAGTCATTATTCATATCTGATGTTTTTCTTGTAAAAAGTGGAATTAATAATGTGGTTTTCTGATGTTTAAATATTTCTCATCATTGTAAACATAGCATCACAATACAGTCAAGCTTCAAAAAATAGGGAAATTTGTTTTAAAAGTTTAATTTTTTCTCAAAGTTCCCTCTATTTCAAGGAGATGTTATTTTCAACATCCACTTAAGAAATTGGTTGCTCTATTTATTAGACAATCTGAGTGTACAGAGAATAAATAGAAACAATTATGATTTATGGTCTTTCATGTTTTCATATTCTTTTGAATTTTTTTTACAATAAGTCCAGTCATCTTGAAATGAATCAAGAGTAGATTAAAATGGATTCAAATTCCCTATTCAAAACTATTTCTTGCAATTTCTGGTATATATTTATGCAAGATTATTATGTGGTCATATTCTATCAACCGAAACAGTGCTCTTGCCCCCCCCCACCCTGCTGCCAGATTACCTATGGGATCATTCATTAGAACTTGGGAGTTCACTTGTACTGTGCACACTACTGTTAGGAAGACCTTCTCCAAGTAGATGTATTATTATCTTGACCATGGAAGGACTAGAAAATTATAGGACATCTACACTTTTACAGACAGAAGAAAAAGCAAAACCTGCCTGGAATTTGCTCTGCTAAATGCAGCCCCTCAGAACACAGGCAGGTAGCCCAAGAATGGGATCACTCAAGACCTAAATCCCATTGAGTCAACATTTTTTTAAACATTTTATTTATTTCTGTATTTTCTGGTATCAGTGCTCTGTCTGCATGTATCTGTACATGCCAGAAGAGGGTATCAGATCTCATTACAGATGGTTGTGAGCCGCCATGTGGTTGCTGTGAATTGAACTCAGGACCTCTGGAAGAGCAGCCAGTGCTCTTAACCTCCGAGTCATCTCTCCAGCCTGAGTCAATGGTTTTGAGAAAATGTGGAGTGGCAGTGAAGTTCTAAGTGTCAAGATATCAAATGTCTCATTAGTAGCAAGCTCAAGGGAAGGCCCAGGTTTGAAGCTATCAGAGACAGTATGCTCAATCAAGCATATCAAAAACCTGAGAACCTGACATCATGTTCTGTCACCCAGAATGCAACATGGCACTTTAGGATAAAGGTGGCTTCAACAGTATATCCTACCTGGTAATTTACCATTGTTGGTTGAGTGTATCTATATTATTGCATTAATTTTTTTCATATTTTACATGCAAAAATAACAAATAAAAATCAGGAACAAAAAGTCAATGTAATAAAGGACTAGGCTGTCCAACATTAGCTTCATCTACTCATAGTCTTCTAAATACAATTCTATTTTATTAAAATATATTATATGGAAAATTTTATATGCTAAAATCTATAGGTATAAGATTTTATAGCTACATACCAATAAGAAATTTTCTATGGAGATTTTAAATTTAACACTTTTTTCTAATAACTGGAAACAAAGACACCATAACTAAAATTGGTAATACATGTCTTTAAGGACAATTAAAATAATATTTTAAGTTAATATCTTTCCTGAAATTTTGAGACTGTTACACAATTAGTACTTGAATTTTGCAGAAAACATATCAGTCTCTGATATATCAAGAGTTATTCCCTCTGTGTATGCAGTTAAATTGGTGTGTTCTAGATGAAGCTCTTAAGACTTTTTGTTGGGTATGTTGACACTCTTTTTAATAATGAGAAAACTCTTTGTTGACAGAAATCTGTTCTCTCTTCTTCCCACTATCCCACCCCCTTTTCTTTCTTTCCTTGTTATGAATGCAGCATTTATCTTAGACTAGGATAACTAGTTGGTATGTTATTTACAAAGCCCCGATCCACATGAAGACTTTTCATTCCCCACCTCTAGGCATTGTTGGGGAATGTACTTCTGTGTATGTTTATCTTATTGATTATTGAATAAGGCACTGTCTGGCCAATGAGGAAAGTTAGGTGGAACTAGGTGTCAAGGAGGATTCTGGGAAAAGTAGTAGAGATCCAGACAGGAAGTGACATAGCAGGGAGACTCATATATAACCAAGGGCAAAAAAAGAAGTCATTCCCTTCTCTCTTTCTCCTCGTCTTTGCTCGGGAGTCGCCATGTGATCTGCCGACAAGAGAGGGCACCAGCAGAAGACATCCTCTATAAGTTAATTCTTATAAAAATATATAGATATATGATATTTAAGACTGTGCTAGCAAATGAGAAATCCTAGTCATTGGCCTAGCAACATTTATACCTAATATAAGTCTCTGTATGTTAGTTGGAACCTTAACGTGGCGACTGGCAGAAGGCACCCACATGGCAGCAGGGCTCGGGCAGCATGGCAGAAAGACTTATTGTTACACCACATGTATAAAATTAAACAGAGGGTTCTGGAGTCTAAGGTGCACTAGTCAAGTATAATTAAATGGCTACACAATGACACAGAGAAATTAAAAGCAGCACTGAACATTGCATGTGGAAGATATTAGGTATTATTTTTATTTACTGATATGCACGATATGCTTACTTAAGAAACTAGAGTATTATCTTTCTGTATTTTTTAAAAAAATTACTTTTCTACAAGTAGAGAATGAGTACCATCAAAGCATTTTTAAACAAAATGTGTTTTGATAGATTCTTGTTCCTTCTGCTACCATGATCCACTGGGTATATATACCACATGTTCATTATGCATATATTTGTTGATGGACATCTTGGCTGATTCCATTTTTATAATATAATCAACAGAGCAGCACTATACATGTATGACGAAGTATCTCTGTTTTAACATGTGAGTCCTTTGGGTGTTTGCTCTGGAGTGCATAGCTAGTCCATATGGTGGTTCTTTTTTTTAGGTTTTTGAGAAATCTCCATTTTGATTTCTAGTTTGCACTACCATCAGTAGGGATTAAGGGCTACTCCTTCTCTGCATATTCTCAAACATCAGTTGCTAGGTTTCTACTTTTAAAAAGAATCTAAATTGAATGTGGTCATGGAGGTCTTTTGTCCTAGCACAAAGGAGCCAAAAGCAGGTGGTTCTCTATTAGCTTGAGACCAACCTGGTCTACATAGCAAATTCCAGGACAACCAAGGTTACATGCCGAGTCACTGTCTCAAAAATATAAAAAGCTTGATTTTCATGTTTATGATTGTATTTTGTACATATGTATTTTCACCATGTGTGTGCCCTGTACCTGGTTTCTAGGAGGCAAGAAGAGGGATTTGAATATCAACATGATAGGAATGACTAATATGTGTAAACTGCTATGTGCATTTTAAGAACTAAACCTGAGATTTCTGTAAGAAGTGGTACCTCTCTCTCTCTCTCTCTCTCTCTCTCTCTCTCTCTCTCTCTCTCTCTGTGTGTGTGTGTGTGTGTGTGTGTGTGTGTGTTTGTGTGTGTGTCTCTCTCCTCTCTCCTCTCTCTCTCTCTCTATTTCTTTTATATTTTGAGATTATAATTACATTATTTCCACATACCCTTTCATCCCCCAAACACTGTCATGTATCCCTCAAAATTCTCTTTCAAATTCATACCCTCTGTCTTCACTAACTGTTGTTATATACATACAAGTGTATGCAAATGTACAAATACATATTTTTGCAAGTTACTAAATACATAAATAAAACCTTTCATTACATGTAATGTTTCCAGCACTGACCACTTAGTATTGGGTAGCCAATTGGTGTGCTTTTCCTTGAGGAAGATTATTTTCCCAATCTCATTGCCTGTGATGCATAGTTTTCTTAACCACTGAGCTGTCTTGCCAGCCCCTTGTCAGATTTCCTGGTGACAACCCATTCTGACTGGAGTGAGGTAGAATCTCAAAGAGAATTTAACTTGAATTTTACTGATAACCTGAGACAGTGAACATGTTTTAAATAAAATATATGTTGGCCATTTGCATTTCTTATTTTGAGAACTATCATTTCATTTCATTATGCCATTTCTTGATTGACAGTGCCTTTATGCATAACTTTTTGTAAATTCTGATGATGGTATATTGGAAAGTTTTCATGGATTTTAATGTGGATGACATGAAAATTTGACAAAAAATAAACCAATAAATAAAGTAGAATTATAATTTGATCCAGTAATTCTTTTGGGGGGATATTTATCTGAATACAAACAAACCTGAAATAATAATATCAAAGAGAGATTGTTACTCTTGTGTTCATTGCAGTATATAAAACAGCTTGTAAACATAAAATAAATTAATATTAACAGACAAACTTTTGAGAAAATGAAAGATAAATCTGCCATGTATTTGATGTAGCCTTAAGAATAAATAAGCTACTAATTTAATAATCTAATTATTTTGGTGGAAACCGAGATCATGGATTTTACAATTCTGCACGTATAATGCGAGTTAATTTCTCTTTCCCTAAATAATGTTTTTCAAAAAACATAAAAACAATCCTGTGTTATAGTATTCTGGAACCCATGAAATTAACCTAGTACACATATTTTTATTTAACAGTGACAAAATTTATCCACTAAAATCTTGAGAGAAACTCTGTCTGCAGTTAAAAATTGAATTGTTTACCATTCACCCAACTAGAAAAAAAATATACTGGTAGGCTGGATATTTTGTGCAATGTTTGGGCAATGTGCAAAAGGCCATAGATTCACAGTTATTGGAGTGCTTGTAATATGGTCCATTTGGAAAGAGTAGCTCTATTACTAAAGACGTGATAAATTAAATTTGCTCTCTTTAAATATCCAAAATTGCCATCCTGTATCCTAATGTACATGCTGGACAACTCCTTCTTTGTTGTTCTTTGGATTTAATTTTAAAATTCAATTTCCATAAAGGCGAGCCTTTCTGACCTTTTACAAGCTGTGTAACCAAAAGATTGTCTACCTCATTTCCATTAATAAAGAAAATGTGCTTTAAAAGTTTAAGTGAGTTACCTTAAGACCATAAATATTACTGTTCTCTGTATTTTCTCAGCTGGCAATATTTCCAAGAATCAGAATGACTGATTCTTCAGCAAATTACATTATATGTTTAGATAATTCATTTGTGACTTGCTTTCCCCCTTTCCTTGCCTTTAATGCTTAAAAATGTTTAATATAAGGAGATGAGCAAGCATTCGTCTTCAAATATCAGCCCATAAGAGTATATTGCATGATTTAATCAAACAAATATAACACAATTATGTGTATATGTTTGCATGTGTGTGTTTCATTTACAGAGAGGGACAGCTTATTTGACTTTGGTTTTCTACTAATAATCTTAAATTTAGAGAAAAAAATTAAAGTCATAATCCCTATCTGAGAGTTGTCCAAAAATGTGTGTGTTCATAATTGCTTCTTTAAACACTAATAGTTGTATATCTAAACCTGTAGTTTCTTTGTAAGCATGTATTATAAATGCCTACTTACTTTAATATCTGACAAGTATCTTTTATAGTAGATTTCTAATGTTAAATCTATCTCTTCATATCCAAACAATATGAATAATGTAAGCTCATATCTATGTTCAGGGTGTCTAGATCCCCAATAGTTACTCTCAGATTTCCTCTATCTACCCAGTCCTCACTGCCTGCTTACTTACACAAAAGGAAATCTTCTCCTCATGCTACTCCCATGCTTGGATAACTCTTTGGCATTGGACCTAAAATATAGCCAAGAGATTTGATATGTTAAAGAAATGTGTAATCAATGTGAGTTTTGAGGATAATATCCAAACAGCTTGACAGTTCTATTGCTAATGGCATTCAATGCTTGTCATTGATCAATCAGTGTCTCACCTTTGTTGAATGTTTACTGTTGTTATCAACTTAAACACTCACCTGTTGAACAGGTAGAGAAAGCTACTTATTCTCACCTCAATTTCTAATGGTGAGTGTTTTCCTTTTGTCTAATGCTAATCATATTTTAATGTTCATAAAAATATGAACTTTTCAGTAAACTCAAAATGTATTTGCTAAAGGTAAGTAGTTTTGCTTAGATTTTTTTTGAAATATAAATTTATAAAGTTACTTTGGAAGCCACTACCGGAAAGCTTTAGAGGAATAAATGAGAAGACATATCCAAATAAATGTATTTATCAAGGGTGAATAGTTTCTCAAGGGTCATCTTTGCCACCTCTTTGCACAGTTTGTAAAGAATTCTATTATATTTTTCTTCAAAAATTTTATCATTGTTACACCATAAAATCTGCTTTTTATGTCACTACTTAGAGGATGTTTGTAAAGCTGTCATGAGTGAAAATGACCCATTCCAAGCATTAGACAGTATTATCATTTGTAAGCTCTCATGTACCTATTCCTTGTTCCAAAGCTGCTTCTTTCATTATAGTTGTGTTTTCTAGATTCCCTCAGATCAGACTCCGGAGCACAGTGAACTCCGATTATTGGGTACCCCATTCGGTGTTTCCTAGGCACCACCTACATTCTGCAGTCAACAGAAGAGATGACAAAAGCCCGGCTGGCAATTACAAGGATGAGCTGCTCCTACGATCCTGTAATATGTCACATAAGTACTCAAGATCTGAATATTTTTATCTCTTTGACACTCCAGAGAACTAACAACATGTAATTAGACATAGAGGCAGAGAAATATGAACTTTTCAAAGCTTCATAGGCCATGAATAGCTGTCAGGCAATTTCTTACTTCAGAATATTCATGCCCCACCTCTTGCCTTATGGATATAAACCAAGTAAGTTGTGGTAGACAGGATGAATTTCTCACCAACCTAAAGGAAAGAATTTTGATTGCTTTGAATGAATCCTAGTAACCTCACAGCTTTCCCAGTGATTTCTGAACATCATAGAGAATAGCATCTAACCAAAAAAAAAGATAGCTGTCAAAAGGTATCTAACTTTTTTTTACCACTTCTTTGCATTTGATAACATACAGTTACAACTGTCAATGCTTGTTAGTTATCAATCTCATTATCAAGAGAAGGCATTTAGCCTCCCCTCTGTTGCTTAGATTGTTAGTTGGTGTCATCTTTGTAGTTCTCCAGACATTTCCCTAGTGCCTGACTTCTCTTTGAACTTACAATGTCTCCCTTTATTATATTATCTCTTACATTACATTAATGGTCAAGTAGAGAAGTTAACTGTATTCGTGATGGATAAATATATTTTCCTCTATCTACTTCTAAAATTTGAGAATGGATGGTGTGTATGCCCTTTTCAGGTTCATGTTTTAAAATATAGCCCTCAATGTTTTGATTTTGGAGGTGGGGACTGTGCAAGATAGTGAGGTTAATAACACATCATGAAAGTGATATCCACACTGGGCTTATTTTTTAATGATGCAAGGAAGAAACTAGGGCTTGTGACTTCTACTGATGGTATCTTTCACTTTCCCTCTCTGCAAGGGTTATATAAGGATGCAGTGAGAATGTACCATCTGCCAACCAGGAAGACAGCCCTGAACAGGAAAAAGCAGGCTCATACCACAGTCTTAAATCTTAAATAAGTGAGAAACTGCTGGTGGATGTTGAAGCCACTTAGCTTTTGTGGCATTTAGTGTTGTCAGCCCAGACAGATTAATACAAGTTAATCAGAAAAGCCGAGCAAAGAATTTATTATTGATGGGACTGATGACTCTGAGTGCTCCATGACTCATTCACAAGTGACTGTACTCTGCCAAATACCATAGATTTGCCTGGTTTAATCCACCTCCATTTGTTTTTGTCACTCAAGAACTTTGTATTTCCATGGAAAGATGATGAAGGCAAGAACCAAAGAAATGTAGATGCAATTCTTTAAATCAATCATCTTTCCTGTGGTCCAGTGTCTGAGTTTGCTTTCCAATTGCTGTGCCAAATATCTGACCAAAAGCAGTTGGATAGGAAGATGTTTCTTTTATATTATACCCCCCGGTAACAGTCAATCACTAAGGCAAATCAGAGCAGGAGCTCAGTGGAGAAACCATGAGGTAGGAACTGATATAAAGACAATGTTGGAAAACTGGGTACCTACTCACTTTTAGTCTAAATTCAGCTACTTTTCTTATACAGCCATGGTCCACCTACCTAGAAATGGTATTGTTCCCAGTGGACTGGAGTCTTTTTATGTTAATTAGCAATTAATAAAATGCCACAGTGACGTGGTAAGGCTTATCTGATGGAATCAGTTCTTTAACTGGGGCAGGGGGTTCCTTCTTCCCTGGTATGTCACTTTACCAACCAAAACACTGCTATCACATCCAATATCTCTTTGTTGTAACAAAGGACAATTTTCTATGAAATGCAAAATCACAATCAAAACCAGAATTATGACTGTGAGTCATGGAATCCTCAGCCATCTTTCTTCGGTGAGTCTACTGTGTTTCAACAGATAACACCTTTGCTTGGAGCTCTAATTCCATTTAAGTTTTGATTTTTGACCACATGCTGTTTTCTTACTTATTGACTGTTATGAAATCTAGATATTTCTTTTGACGTTATATACATAAGTTAGAATATTATTATTGCTGGGATGCCACCAAATACTTGCATATAAATAGGTATGCTACACATATTTTGGAAATATGTCTCCATGCTTTTCCCAGGAGCCAGAAATTTTATTCAGTTTATGGAAATTTTGATGATAACATTGATATCCATTTGATTATGTTACTGATCTGCTGGTCGATATTAGTGATAAACACTTGTTTGCTAATAGACTTGTGTAATTCAGTGCATCCTAGGATATGAACAAGGAAAAGAAAGTGAATGGGCATAAATATATTTGACATAAACAATGGCTGGACTACATAGACATGTATTTCTCTGTCTTGTATTTATTTTATTTTCAGTCCCTAATCTCACTAAATGCCGTGATGAATTACTGAAGGCAAAATTCACATTTTTATTAATTCTCATAATCTTATCTTAAAATCCTACACACACGTCTTTCACCAGATATACTTTTTCTTTCTTTCACTATGTATACGTTTCCTTTCTCTTCTATTTAAGGATAGTCTCTTAGTATCAACAATAGTTTTCCTTTTTAAACTTTTTTCTTAAAAATAGATGCTTTTCAACAGGGGGCCATGAATGTCTCTCTTAGAGGACTCCTTGTTGCCTAACTTCTCTACTGGTGTGGATTGTAGGCTGGTAATCCTATGCTCCATGTGGAAAAATCCATATATTGGTGAGTGCATACCATGTTTGTCTCTTTGTGACTGGGTTACCTCACTTAGGATGGTTTCCTCTAGTTCCATCCATTTGCCTGCAAATTTCAAGATTCCACTGGTATTTTTCCCACTGAGTAGTACTTTGTTATATACAAGTACCACATTATCTGTATCCACTCTTCAGTTGAGGAGCATCTAGATTGATTCCAGGTTCTGGCTATTACAAATAATGCTGCTATAAACATAGTTGAACAGATTTTCTTGTTGTATGAGTGTGCTTCTTTTGGGTATATGCCTAAAAGTAGAATTGCTGGATCTTGTGGTAGACTGATTCCCGTTTTCCTGATGAATTGCCATACTGATTTCCAAAGTGGCTGTACAACAAGATCTCCTGAGCAAATTGGGAGCATGGGGGGAGAAGAGAAGGAGCAAGGAGAATGAGAAGGAGAAAAGAGGGGGTGAGGAGGATATAAAGGAGCAGGAAATTTGTGAAGGGTGAAGAATAGAGGAGAGCAAAATAAGAGATACCATCACAGAGGGAGCCAGTATAGGTATAAAAAGAAATCAGGCACTAGGGTAATGTCCAGATGACACCAACTAACCATCTAAGTGACAGTGGAGAGGCTACCTTAAATACCTGCCCCTGATAATGAGATTGATGACTAATTTCTATTCCATCCTAGAGTCTTCATCAAGTAGCTGAGGGAAGTAGAAGCAGATACCCACACCTAAACACAGATCTGAAATGGAATCCAGTTGCAGAGGACAAGTGATGAGCAAATGGGTCAAGACTAGGCTGGTGGAACACACAGAAACAGCTGAGCTGAACAAGGGGGAACTCTTGGCCCTCAGACTGATCATTGGAAAACCAGCATGGAACTGATCCAGACCCGATGAATGTGGGTGTCAGTGTGGAAGCCTCAGAAATCTATGTGGACTCTTGTAGTAGATCAGTACTTATCCCTAGCATAGTAATGGACTTTGGGAGCCCATTCCACATAGAAGGATACTCCTTCAGTCTAGACACACTGGGGAGGGCCTAAGCCCTATCCCAAAGGATTTGACAGACTCTGAAGATCCCCCATGGAAGTTGTCACCCTCCCTGGGGAACAGAAAGGGTGTGGGATAGGTAAGGTGTTAGTGGGGGACAGGGGAGGATGTGAGGGATAGGAAACTGGGATTGACATGTAAAACAATCTTGTTTCTAACTTAAATAAAATGGAGAAAAAAATAGATGCTTTTGTATAATACATTCTGATTATTTTCCTTCCCTCAACCACTCTCAGACCCTCCTCATCTACCCACTCACTCAAAACCATATCTTTTCTTGTTATTTCTTATTAGAAAACAAAAGGACCTCCAAAAAATAAAATTATATAAGATAACAACAAAAAACCTGAATAAAACCAAACAACAACAACAACAAAAATCCAACAAATAGAAAAACAAAACACCAAAGAAATAGTAAAAGAAACAAATTAGACATAGATACATAACCATTGCCACACACAAATACTCTAGAAACACAATACCAGAAACATAATGTATAAGCCAAAGCTCTGTAGGGTCAGAAAGGACAACAAAAACATGCAAAGCATTATGAGACAAAAAACCTCCAAAATGCCATTGAGTTCATTTACTATTGTCCATCTACTGTTGGGCATAGACTTTGGATTAATGATTCATTTGTGTACCCAGTGATGCTTAGTTAGAGAAAACTAAATTTTCATTTGTGCATGGTGATCAATTGGAGATAGCTTCTGGCCTAGAGATATGAGCTTGTGTCTACTTTTGCTTTCAGTGGTCAGAAAATATCAGGCCCAATCTATATAGGCCTTGTGCATAATGCCACAATTTCTGTGAGTTCATATGGTTCTGCTGTGTTTCAAAGGTCTTGTTCCCTTGGTGTTTTACATTCTCTCTGGCTCTTACTGTCTTTAAGCTTTTGCTTCCACTGAGTTCCCTGATCTCCGAAGCCTAGGCTGTGATGGATACATTCCATTTAGGACTGAGTGCTCCAAGGTCTGTCACTCTTTACACATTGTCCAGTTGTGGGTCTCGTTATTTACTCCCATCTCCTGCAAAAGGAAGCATTTCTGATGATGGCTGAGCAAGTATAGCATAATGTTGTAAGATTTATTTTGTTGCTTTATCATCACAGTAGTATTTGGTTTTCCCCTAGGACTGTACCCTATCTAGTTTCAGTTCTTTGCCATCTGAGTAGTGTTGTGGATGGATTCTATGTCATGGAGTGGCTTAAATCCATTATAAGAATTGGTTGGTAATTCCATAACTTTTTCTGGGTGGTGGTAGTGCATGACTTTAATCCCAGCACTTGGGAGGCAAAGCACTTGGGAGGCAAAGATTGCTGTTACTTCAAGGCAAACCTGGTGTACAGAGCCAGTTCAAGAACAGCAAGACTACACAATAATACCGTATCTCAACAAACAAAACAAACAAACAACCCCATATTCCATAAACTCTGAGCCACTATTGCATTAGCACATTTTCAATACAGATCCAATTGCAGATGGATTAGTTCATGGCTGTTTTGGTATTTTCTTTTCTCCTTTGGTAGCAAGCAGAGTAGCTTTCAGGATCATAGCCACTGTCCAGCTGGGGTGAAGCCTCAAGGTGGACAGCATCTCAAATTTTCCATATTCAATGAGTTGTATATTGTTGCCTTCAGAAATAAAGCCTTGCAAAAAAATTTATGGAGAGTAAGCAATAGCCATGGCAATAGTTTAAGTTGCTCAGGGTTTCAAAGTGTCCCTTTGGCCAATACACCAATTATACATAACTCATTCCTGGAACAGTACGATTCATGTGGTGCATTAAAAGGCCACATTTGAATAATTCTTGAGAGTGTGTAAAGCAATTTCAAAATCATCTTCTTGAAAATTATATTTCATTTTGTTACATGTCATGGTTTGCATGATCAAGTGTAGTGACTATACTTGACATCTATATAACAACACAGAAGAGTGGTACAGAGAAGATGTGATTTTAACCTTGGTCTTGTCAAAATAAATCTTATGTTATTTCTACTAGGTCAATGATTAATAAACATTCCTTAGTCATGGTGAATTATAAAATCAAATCAAACACAAGTATAATTTAATTAAAACAAAATATACTCTGTTCTTTTCAGCAATTTAAACACATTAGGATCATGTTTCTGTGCAGATGCTGCCATGCAATGCTCAAGACTTTTAGAGCTTTACACTTCACAATTTGTTATAGCACTCTGTCCACTTCCTACTTAACAAGGGTTTGACTCTCTGTATTTTGACAAGCATGTAATGAATGAATGTAATTTTGTGTTGTATGTATGTAAATGCTGAATGTAAAATGTGAATGTGAATGTAAAATTGCTGTTCTTAAAATTTGTCTAAGTATACTCAATAAAATAAATAGTGAAGTGATATGTGGGAAGAAAATTAACAGAATAGCTCTGTGAGAAATGTTAGAGTAGATATGTATAATTAGAAATGTTAGAGTAGATATGTATAATTAGTAGCCATGTTAGAGTAGATAGTATAATTAGAATTCAATGTCAGAATAGATCATATTACTAGAATTAGAAATAACTAATAATAGTTCCCTAGTTACCAGTTACCAAGTGTTAGTTTCCCATACTCTATCATAAATGCCAAAAAGAATTTAAAACTAAATACATAAATTAACTTTCTACACAGGACCATATGTAATGCACACACATGCATATACATACATATGTATATTATGTATGGAAAAATATATATGCATATAACTTTCTTGAAACAGCACCATACCATTTTCAATTCCAAAGATTTTATGTGTGTTTATGTGTGTATATGCATAAAGGATATATGTGAATGAATATATTGTATATATATGCATATACAGAAGGATATTATATATAACACGCACACATATATATCTATATATCTATATGTAGAATTCATAAGGGTGTGGTGCTGTTTCAACCTAAGGTTTTAGAATTTTGTAAATTATAACTAGATGTATATGAATACAATGTACCCCTTAAAGAAGATTCATATTGTAAACCCTTACTCACTGTGGGAAAATGATAGTATGAACACATGAGATGGGTTAGTCAACCAATGTCTGACAGCAGTCTCCAGTGTGGAGCATAAAAGTCTTTTGGTCACAGATAAGCACTGGGGAAGCCAGGAAAAGTTAGAGACACAACTTTTCTCTTCAATGAAATGAGCTGTTTAGTTGTTCACCCTGTAATACTGGGAGTGGATGTAATTTACAACTTAGTGATCATTTTCTTATCTCCCAGAAATTATGTTTTACTTATCCAGATTCTTTCCCCATAAATCTTGAGCATTACTTCTAGCTCATGAAACCCATAGTCATGAGTGATGTCACTTGTACTTTAAAACAGCCTAAGTTGACTTTTACATTATCCTATGGTCAGGCAAATCCTAACACCCATAGGCATTATTTTTGCCTCAGTCAATGTCCCTAGTCCCTGAATCTTCAGCAGTATCTCTGAGTCAACAGTAGCTTTCTTTGTGAAACAAGCCAGGTGTACTTTACAAAGAATATCAATGTAAACATGTCTTTAATTTGTTGTATACCCGGGACTGGATTAACTGTTTTCAGAAAACTTTCTGTTCAAAATTGTGCTGTGCTGTGCTAAAATAAATAATCTGGTGTCAAACTCTTGAAGTCCTGACCTAGTACCAGAACCAAAATTGCAATGAACTGAATTTCAGCATTGTCCTTGGCAGAACATTTACCACTGCCATAAAGCCTGCAGGGACACTATGTACTCTAAGAAAGGAATAGTAGATAAGAGTAGATAATCAAACACAATAAAGAAAGCAAGCTGAAACCACCATTGACACATAATAACATGCACAATACAACACATAGGTGATATAAGACTGTTAAGTGATTATATTTCTACATATTCTTTTTGGTTAGAGCTAAAAAAATATTATCATGGATATGCTAAAATACTGAAACTGTGTTGCCTAAATTCATAGCCTGAGGCATTTGTATGCTTATGTTTCATAGCTATCAAGGGTTTAAAATCAAGTAAGCAAGATAATAAAAAAATTTTTAGGTATCATGTTTATAAATACAGATATCATGCTATTTAAATATAGTTTTGCATTTTTCTAAGCAAATATAAAAGTAGCCATTCTCCTGTAAGTACAAATTTTTCAATCTGCCTGTTAAGCCACTGTTGTGTCTCAAAAGCCTTAGTACTCAATGTGTAAGTTGCATAAGGGATGTTTTTATCATGTCTTGATTTTTCATAGTCATTTCACTCCAGCACAACCTTAAATGAAGTAAATTGACTTTAATGAATAAGGAACTGACTAAATTACAGGTATTAAAGTATGTTACCATACTAAAACATTTTATTAAGCTGAGATTCAACTCATTTTTTCTGCTAATGTTTTGACTAAAATTCATAGGTTTTCTACTGTATCCAGATTAATGAATTTATATTCTCCTCATAGGAGATGTCCTTCTGTATATATGTTTCTTTTATAGGTTGTTGAATAAAACACTGTTTAGCCATAACTGGGCAGGAAGTTTGGTGGGACTACCAGACAAGGGGAAGGCTGGGGAGAGGAGAAAGGCAGACAAGAGATGCCATGTAGAGACCTGGAAGATATGATGTTTCAGGTGTTCTCTGGAAAGATAAGAACACATAGAAATACATATATTAGTATTTATGGGTTAGTAATTAAGACACAGCTAGCAAAAAGAAGACCTAGCCATTGGCCAACATCTTTATAGTTAATATAGCATTGGTGTGTTAATACAGTAGCTGTTGGGCCAGGCAGGACAGAAACCTCCATTCTTAATTAACCTCTATTGTGTGTTAGTGTTTACATAATGCATAGTTACCATGCATTTGTAGAATTTAATAGGACTTCTCTCATTATTGATTCAGAAAACTTTTGTGACCCTTCAAAAAAAGATCTTGAGTTAAAGGGAACAAATATTTGGCTTGTCATAAGCATGGCAGTGGTAAATCACAATGAAAATATGTCAAACCATACACCAAGGAAGACAACGGCATCTTAAACCAGGACCTTTTTCTTATTTTGCTCATTATAAATGTTCTTTGCAGCTTTGTCCTTTCTTTGATGCTGAATATTCCCTCTCCACAAGTGTTTTGCAGTAAGTCAATCATCACATCCCCTGGGTTTTGCTACAGCACCATCATACCTCCTTAAAAGTCTAATAAAGCTTTAGCCCTTTTTCTATTTTTACAGTGATAAGTGTCTTGAAAGAAGAATTAAAGCAGAAGGCAAACCTGCCATGATTAAAGAGAAACTATATAGAAAAATTTGTCATTGATTTTAATTGTGTCCAGTTTTCTCAGCTTACCAATCCTTAATTTGATGATAATAACATTATGCAATCTAACACACAAACAAAGAATTATTGTGAGGTATGCTTGCATCTGCTCTCACCCTTTGAGAGTGTGTCTTCCACTACAGCAGTCCATTTAGCCATTGGATACTCTGACCATTGACAGTGGTTTATGTAATAAACTCAGTCTGTATTCAACAACATAGATTCTTTGTCTCATTCATATTCACAGGGAACAAGGTACTAGAGGAAGGCAAGAGAGATATAAAGGTAATACTAGAATCAGGATATTGGACCTTAAAGACATTTTCTTCATTTTTAAAGTATGGAACAGAAATACCAGTCGGACCTCCTTAAAACTCTTATGGATATGTCTGAGCTTCATTAGGCTTTTAAGGAGGTATAACAGTGCTGCAGTAAACCCAGGAGATGTGATGACTGACTTATTGAAAAGCACTTGTGGAGAGGGAGGAGTCAGCATTCTATCAAAGGAGAACAAAGCCACTTAGACTATTGAGTATTTATAATGAGCAAAATGAGGTAAACAGAGAAGCCATTGTCTATTTGATTTGAGACTGATAATAAACCTTCCACATTATATATAATTCTAATATATCTGGTGAAATTGGTGAAACATTTCATTTTAATTCTTTTTCAATGGGATATTTGGATTAAAATTTTAAGTAATGAATAAACTAAAAATTAAAACAATTTGCTCTAGAAATACACTATTGCAAAATAATTATGGAAGTTTTAATTGACGAACATATTAAAAGGTATACAAAACTATAATAGACATTTAAAAGTTAATTTTTATAAAAGGCAATGACTCCTCTTAAAACATTAAGGAAACCTACAAGATTAAAGCCTGGCACCTCTGCCTGAACTTGGTGTCTGTCTCTGTGGGTCAGATTCTGCCTTGACTCTCCACAGATAAATGTGAAGAAGACACAAGTTTATTATCTCAGATCTTCATTTGGCTCAGATTCCTGGAACAGTGAGTCTTTTCAGGCAAGACAATGCTTAAGATGAAGACAAATATGATGCCAAAGCTATACCCTGAAGCAGGCCATCCTGTGAGATCCAGACTTGTCCTCTCTGGATATTGGAGACAGATGACAAGGATTAATGATATATTTATTATCAGGAGCTGACAGAAGTAGAAGCCATGGTGGGTAGAACTACACCTAGAACAAGATCTTCTGGAATATGTGTAGTACTTTACCTCACTCCTCAGTTTTCCTTTTGCTTAAACCTAAAACTTAGTATAGAGCATGATGATCTTGGAGTAACTATATACACATTTTTCTATAATTAAATCCCTCCTTTTCCTTCGAAATACTTCTTCAATTGGTCTATTACTAAGGTGACCAAGGGCAGTCTGTTGGGGGTGTTGAAAGGTTAGTTGAAAAGTAAGACCTAGTATTCTAGGTATAGAACCACAGCAATTGCCCTAAATACCATCCCTGTGTTTTCTTGCAGAAATTCTAGTTATTATTGGCTGCCATGTGCTATCTTTTAAAATTCAGGTTTTCTTACCATTTCTTTAAACCACCATGCATCTCTACCATAGGGTGGCTTGCCAACCCCCACTACTGAAGAATCTGCATTTCTAGGAGACTGTGGTAGTTTCAATGTAACTGGTCCCATTATCTTCTAGGGAGTGGCACTATTAGGAGCTTTAACCCTGTTGGAGTATATGTGGTCTTGTTGAAGAAAATATGTCATCTGTGGGAATGGGCTTTGAGTCCTGTTTTACTCCAGCTTCATTCAGTGTAGCAATCAGACAACTTACTATTGCCTGAAAGTTGTAATACTCTCATCTATCTCTTCTTTATCATGTGTGCTTACATGTCACTATGTCCCACCATGATGATAATGGACTGAACCTCTGAAACTGTAAACTGTCACCTCAAATGTTTCCCTTTATAGAAGTTGCTGTGGTCATGGTGTTTCTTCTCAGCAATAGAAACCCTAACTAAGACAGGCTAAAGCTACACAACAAAAACTTAGTTTCCCATGGCACCAGTGCATTTCTGATGGCAGAGCATAGCAAAAGCATAGAATCTTTGTGTGGGAGCTGGATATACAGAGAAAGAATTTAGGCCAGGCAAGGGGTATCCCTCAGAGGAGATCAAAAGGAAGGCCAAGCCACACCTGAGAATTTTTGAAGATTTCTGGTAGTTAGAATTACCAGGACTGAACAGGTGCCAAAGAATGTGAGAGAATACTATCCAGAGCTGACTTAAGAGACCAACAACTTCTGCCTTAAACTAGAGTACAAATGGTGAGCTAATTATGAAGTCCTGAAGGCATTTTTCCCATAGTTCTGCTTAAGAAACCAAGATTTGGCTTAAGAATCCATCAAAAGGGACTTTCTTGAAATAGAACATTCTAGAACATACAAATTCCACCATCATGGTTGACAAAATGAATCCCTCCATTTCTCAGTCACACCTGTGTTTCTACTCTACAGTTGAAAGTTTCTACTCTACAGTTTATGATCTACTCTACAGATCATAAACAACTCCACTGGTCCTTCACAGGAATCCTGTGAACTCTACATATTTCCTGATTCTTGCTTCTTCCACACTTTAAACACTGACCTATCCTGTAACACAGACTCTGATATACCATCCCTTTAACACGAATCAATATTAGCAGTGCCAACATCTAAAATCTGGCTTATATCTGAGGATACTACTAATTCTTTCACTTCCCCTGTCTGAATCTGAGTTTGGGGAAAATTCTTGACCATCAGTGAGAGTCTATCCAGATGAAAATGAACAGTTCCTTGATCACACACAGCTTGGCTGGACTGGGCCTCTAGTATTTTTTTGTCCCGAACAACACTGGTCTCATCTAGGGCAACAGGGAATTTGCCTTCAGGGAAATGGGGAATTTGTCTTGATCCCTATATGATATGCCATCAGCCAGAAGCACAACTCACCAGCCAGTCACGGCCACTGCTGGCTGCAGAAGACAAGGTCAGATGTTACTGAATGCTCTGTTTCTAAACATTACACCAATATATTATCAATTGCACAGGGGATATGATCACATCCCCCTCTTACTCAGGAATCATGGAGATAACTTCAACTCCTGACACAACCTCATAGCCTCACCCTCTTTGTTGCTTATCCAAATAAGCAAAGATTTCTGCCCTTTATATGTCACAAAGGGAAAACAGATGAAAATAAATTGAATGAAGGTGAATGGTTAATCCCCAATCCATGAGGGCTTCTAACAGTGCTTGAAGTTTTTTTTTTTTTTTTTTAAGTGACAAATCCAAGCCAATTAGGAGAAGAATAAAGTTGGATTTAAAAACACTATAGTTTAAGTGCTTACTATAGTATCATATTTCAGTCTAAATCATGTAAAACTTTCTTTTTTTAATATTAGTGTTTGTAACATTGTGAGGCAAGGTAGTTTTTCTTTATTTTTACATTTTTGTAGCCTTAAATGGGTTAGCAATTCTCTGAAGAAAGCATAGCCACTTAATAAAAGAGAATGAACACTCATATTCTTCCTTACCAGGGTGCAATGGCTAAAAGATGATGTCTTAAAAGGGCTGGTCCTAGCCCAGAGAACAACTCCAAAATTCATGAACCTAATGAGTTGAGTACTCAGGAGAGGAAACCAATGTGCATCAGTAAGGGTGGGACATCAAATATATTGAGCTTACCAAGGTTTTGGGATACAGCTTTGAGAGCAGAAGTTTGGGGAAACTCGGGAACTTTGGAATGACAGTAAAACATCCTAGGTGAATCTCATAGGTTCCAACATCCCTGTTACTATACAGCTAATGCTGCATTCCAGCCCATGCAGTTTATACCATCCATGCCTTTCTCTCCCACATCCCTTTACTTCACTTCCTGGCCTTCTCTGGGGGACCAGTCTCTCTTTGTGTCTCCAGTTGAGGGTGTTATACGTTCCCTCTCCTAATCCACCAATGCACAATATGTTAAATAACTCTAAAGACATTCCTCTCCATTGCTCTCCAGAGAAACTGCTTTGACCTCTCCCCTGGGGTTTCATTCCAGAAGTCCCACCTCTCTGTGTTCTGCAGTAAGAGATAGCAGGGGCCTAAGTGCAGTGCTGGCTAAGTCTTATTTTTAGCTGCACAATTCTAATTTTCCCCAACTGAATTGATTAAGCCTATTACACAAGGCTAGCTTGAACACTTTGTTAATATGCAAGAGGAGTTTGGGGATAAATAAAAATACACTTTAAACCTCATATGTGCTGACATTTAAATATAATTACTGCACATTAAACTTGCTTACAAGAATCACTATTCATAAATCTGGAAAGTTAATGGCTGCCTAGGCAGCCACATCCAACAGAAGTACCAACATTATGCTTCTGTGTCTCATGAAATGTAGCTAGAAGTAGTCTACGGTGTAAAGAACTTTAAGCAGAAATTATGGATTGGCTAGATTGTTATATATATTGAGAGAACACAGATGTACTTCTTACTAATTATAATACTAGGATATATGTTTGTTTAAATGTATATAGGCAATATTAAGTGTGGTGGATTGAAAGAAAATATTCCCCAAAGGGAGTGACACTAATAGGATGTGTGACCCTGTTGGGGGAGGAATGGTCTTGTTAGAGGAAATATGTCACTGTTGGCTTTTAGGTCTCATGCACTCAAGTCATGCCCAGTGTATCAGACCATTTCCTGTTACCTGAATAAGATGTAGAACACTACCTTGCTAGCACCATAACTGCCTGCACGCTCCATGTCCTGCCATGAAGACAATGGACTAAACAAACCTCTAAAACTGTAAGTCAGCCCCATTTAAATGTTTTCCTTTATAAGAGTTGCTGTGTTCATGGTGACTCCTCACAGCAATAGAAACCCTAACTAAGACACTAAGATTAAAATTAGATATCTGACACATGACAGGCAAGAACTGTACCACTGTATCACTGAATGAAATATACATCCCACCAAGTTTTCCCCAGTTTTTAAATTCTTTTCAAACAGAATTCTCATAAAGTTATCCATGGTTTCCTTGAATTTACTCTCTCTATCTGGTCATGAGCTCATAGCCTTCCTGCTTCTTCCTCCCAATTCCACTAGATTATAATTATGGGGATTGACCCTACAGCTTCTTGGATGCCAAACAAACATTCAATCACTGAGCTATATATTTCTACAGTTTGTTAAACTTTTGATGGGATGAATTATTAGAGGGGAAAGTACTCTAAGCTCATCATAACCCAGTCAAGACTTTATTTACCATCTTAATTCACTGTAGTACGATAAAGAAATTTGCCATAAAATACTGTTTCTTTTCTGTCTTTATTCAACTTACTCAGTAGAAAGATATTAAAACAAGTAAGTTTACTAGTTATTATGAGAATATAATGGTTAACTAATAGAGAAATAATGAGAGAAGTTTTATTGGTATCTGTCACATCAGATGAAAACCAAATTAAATATAGATGGTAAGTAGTTTGATGGTCACTGAAAAAAGGTAGATTCAGAATTTAAGAAAAAACTTTTCAGTTTATATAAAGTATGAAATATGATACTGACTGACCCACCCATGTGTTTATAAATTAGGCCTACAGGACCTCTATGCCTGAGACCTATCATCATGTAAACCAGGAAGGATTCACAATGCATCCTGGGGAGTATGAACTTCATCTTCTAAGTGGATATCTGTTTAGAAGTTTCAAGCAAAAAGTAATGTGAAAATATTGGGTTTTATAATCATTCAGTCAGCAATCCAGAGGAAAAATGTAGAAATTCACATCAATAGGCAGAGACTGAGATTCTGAACTAACAACACTTTATGTAGAGAGTTGAAATAGAACATATGAGAAAACTATAAACTATGTTGTGAAGTCCTTTATATATTTTAGACATTAGGCACTATCAGATATTCAGTTAACAAAGGCCTCCTTTCATTCCACAGTCTCTTAACTCCACACAGTGTTTCCTCTGCTGTGCAGAAGCTTTTCAGTGTCAATCACATTTATTCCATGCTGTTGTTTCCTGAACTCTTACAGTGTTTTGTGTAATAAACTTCCCAACTGTCTATCTTCAACTATTTCCCCTGGCAGTTTTTTTTTTCTTTTTTTCTTTTTTTTTGTTTTTTTAGCTCAGGGTCTTTGTATTATTATTTTATTGAAAGTAGATGCTTTCACAAAATATATTGTGATCAAAATTTCCCAACCTAATCAGCTCCCAGATCCTTTCTATCTCGCTACCCATCCAACTCTGTAGAAAGTAAAGAGTAAACAGGCAAATGGAAAAACAAACAACTCATAACAGAAGAAATCGCACACAAAAAAAAAACAAAACAAAAAAGCAGGAGAGGACTAGGTATGCTGCCCCATACTTCTCCCACCAATCACTGCTATAGTCTAGCCCCCTAATAAAACAGAAGCCCCTGCAAAACTGCAGGTCAGGAATTCCAGAAAACTAGGCCTGCAGAGACTTTCCACTCTCTGTTCCCCTACAGATAATCCCTTAGTCTCATTCCTAGCACTGCAAGAGATCACCAGCTGCAGCATCTTGTCAATGTCTCTTGTCCATGTCTGCTATAGATCCCACAGCCCAGACCCTCCTGACAACTAACCCCATCCCATAGTTGTACTCAAGCTTCCAGTACAAACTGGAATCAATAAAAAAAGAAATACACAGCCATCACACTCTATGGAAATACAAATAGGAAACAGAAAACAAGGAATAAAACTCCCACCCAACAAAGACAAACACAAAATCAATACCTAAACCTATAATCATTTTGACTTAAGTTTTGTGCAAGGCGATAGGCTTGGGTTATAACGGCAGTCTTCTACATGTCCACAACCAGTTATGCCAGCACCATTTGTTGAAGATGTTCTCTTTGTTCCATTGTATAAATTTGGATTATTTATCAAAAGTCAGGTGTTTATAGGTATGTGGGTTAATATCAGTGTTTCAACTCTATTCCATTGGTCTACCTGTCTATTTTTGTACCAATACCAAGCTGTTTTCAGGACTATAGCTCTGTAATAGAGCTTGAAGTCAGGGATGTTGATGCCTCCAGAAGTTCCTTTATTGTACAGGGCTGTTTTGGCTATCCTGGATCTTTTGTTTCTCCATACAAATTTGAGAATTGTTCTTTTAAGGTCCGTGAAGAATTGTGTTGGGATTTTGATGGAGATTGCATTGAATCTGCAGATTTCTTTTGGCAAGATTGCTATTTTTACTATGTTAATCCTACCTATCCAAGAGCATGGGAGATCTTTCCATTTTCTGGTATCTCCTTTAATTTCTTTCTTAAGAGACTCAAAATTCTTATGGTACAGGTCTTTCACATTTTTGGTTAGTGTTACTACAAGGTATTTTATGTTGTTTGTGGCAATTGTAAAGAGTGATGTTTCTCTGATTTCTTTCTCCACTAATGTGTCATCAGTGTATAGTAGGGCTACAGATTTTTTTTAGTTAATCTTGTATCCTGCCACTTTGCTGAAGGTGTTTAGCAGCTGTAGGAGTTCCCTGGTAAAGTTTTTCGGGTTGCTAATGCAGACTATCTTATCGTCTGCAAATAGTGAGAGTTTGACTTCTTCCTTTCTGATTTGTATTACCTTAATGTCCTTTTGTTGTCTTATTGCTCTAGCTAGAACTTCAAGGACAATATTGAAGAGGTATGGAGAGAGTTGACAGCCTTGTCTCGTCCCCAATTTTACAGGAATTGGATTGAGTTTCTCTCCATTTAATTTGATGTTTGCTGTTGGCTTGCTGTATATTGCTTTTATTATGTTGGGGTATGTTCCTGTTATCCATGATTTGTCCAAGACCTTTATCATGAAGGGGTGTTGGATTTTGTCAAAGGCTTTTTCTGCATCTAGTGAGATGATCATGTTTTTTTTTTTTTCCTCAGTCTGTTTATATGGTGGATTACATTGATGGATTTACGTATGTTGAACCATCCTTGGATTCCCGGGATGAAGTCTACTTGATCATGGTGGATGATTAATCAGCCCTAACCCAGATGCCTAGGTGCCAGCATAAGGACACTATCAATAACAATCATGGCAATATGTCTACACTATGGCCCAGCTATCCAACCAATTATTATAACCAAAATATTATTTTCAACAATATTTTTTTCAAAACAGAGTTTCTCTGTATTGTTTTGGAGCATGTCCTGGAACTCTTTCTGTAGGCTGGCCTCAAACTCACAGAGATCCACCTGCCTCTACTTCCCAAGTGCTGGGATTAAAGGAGTGAGCCACCAACACCTGGCTCAAAAATATGTTAAAGAAAGTATCCTAGATTCAGGAAAGAGATGCCTATAGAGGTACAAGATGTATACAGAACACAAACAAAATGGACCAGAAAAGAAAATCCCCCTTCCACATAATAATCAAAAATAATAAATATAGAGAACAAAGAAAGAATATTAAAGTTGCAAAGGGAAAAGTTCAAAAAATATATAAGGCAGACCTAATAAAATAACACCTGACTTCTCAATTGAGAGCCTTAAAGACTCTCATTTTTGAGATTGCAGACAGTAATATATATTGCAGACAGTAAATAGCCACAGATTACAGACCAGATTACTATACCAGTAAAATCTTCAATCATTGCTGATGGAGAAAATAAGATACTTTGTGATAAAGTCAAATTTAAACAATATCTACGAATCCAGCTCTACAGAAGGTGCTAGAAGGAAAACACCAACCAAGGGAAGTCAAATGCACCCATTAAAGCACAGGCAATAAATAATCTCATACCAACAGAAACAAAAGAAGAGAAGCATGAACACACACACACACACACACAAACACTCATCAGCACCATGAACACCACCATAACCACCTCCACACATAAGGCATTGCATGCATGTCAACACATATACACATACACTTGCACAATAAATAAGTGAATAAATACTTTTTGAAGAAAGAAGCAATAAACCTAAGGAATGACTAGATTTTCACGTTTGTGAATTATGGTGAGGTAAGATTTTTCTTCTTAATGAAAGCTGTGTAAAATATCTGGCTAAAACACAGTTCTACAAAACAGAAAAAATACATCTAAAATTTAAAGACATCTATTTAAATCCCTAACATGTCTTTTAAAAAGTATTAATGATAGTTGGACATGGTTATAGATGTCAGAACACCATCATTGAAAAAATGAGGGAGGAATGGAACCTACACTACTTATAAAGACACTGTCTCCTAACCAATGGATTAAAATTGATGTGCTAATTTCTTACTCATACAGAAACTACAATATTATGTTTAAACCTTCTTTGTATTTACAAAAGATTCTTAGGTTTCTAGGATGTAAGTATACCTACAGCTATGCCTTGACTATCCAGAAACATGTAAAGAACCATTTTATAAACACGCAATTTCAAGTTATACAACAAAAAACAAAGTTCCAAAAGATTGCTAAATATATTAAGTATATGCTCAACATCTTTTCAGATGTTGTAAAAAGTAATTTTGCTGTACCGCCTGGGCAGCCTCCCTCTTAGAACAGTGCTCTTTGTAACTCATCTTCAACTACACCTGCATATCCTGATAAGTCAGTAATGTTGTACTCCAGGCTGTCTCTCTGCCTTTATGCATTCTGTTATGATTTTTTTAAAGATCATCCCTGAACTCTTAAATCCCTAGTAGACTATTTCTTAATGTTTGAGAACAGTTGACACTGGAATCAGACCCAGTCTTGATTTTTTTTCACATTTCTTTTTATTTGAATTAGAAACAGGATTGTTTTACATGACAATCCCAGTTCCCTTCTCTCTCCTGTCCTCCCCTACCACCATCCCCCAACTAAAACCCTACCTATCCCATATCCTTTCTGCTCCCCCTGGATGGTGAGGCCTTCTGTAGGGTGTCATCAGATTCTATCATATCCTTTGGCATAGGGCCTAGGCCCACCCCCGTGTGTCTTGGCTGAGGGAGTATTCCTTTATATGGAATGGGCTCCCAAAGTCCACATCTATGATAGGGATAAGTACTGAACTACTACAGGAGGTCCGGTACATTTCTGAGGTTTCATCACTGAAACCCATAATCCTGGGGTCTGGATCTCCCATGCTGGTATTCCAGCTATCAGTCTGGGGAGCAAGAGTTCCCGATGTTAAGGTCAGCTGTTTATGTAGGTTTCACCAGCGTGGTCTGAACTCCTTTGCTCTTCACTCATCTGCATCTGGATTCCAGTTCAGTTCGGTGATTAGTTGTGGGTGTCTGCTTCAACTTCCACCAGCTGCTGGATAAGGGCTATCAGGCTGGAGATCTACAAAGCAGTCTTGATTTTTTAAGTCCTCCCTTTGTTATATATAGGTTCAACTTTTGTTATGTTGTGAAGATTAGGATAGATTACAAGAAATAATGAAGCATAAGTCTCTATGACAAAGCAAACACCCAAGAATTACAATTATCAGTAATTTCTAGAATGTATTGGTGATTCTAGAGTGTGTTAAGCTATGTGCTGAAGTGGTTTGTTAGGACACATAGAGTATACGATAACTGTATGGAATTCAGTAGAACATGTTACTAAACATAATTATATATATATATATAATATATATATATATATATATATTACACATTTATCATAGAATATAATTAGAAAATATCATTTTCTCCTTCCATTTCAACCCTGAAGTCCACTTATGTACCCCTCCATACCCACTTCTGTCTTTCCAAATCACGGCCACTATTTAAATTCTTATAATCACACACACATGCACACACACATTCTTAATTACATGAGTTCAACCTATTCAGGACTCATGGCCCACCAGTTGGTATTGGGTAACCACTTGCTGTACTATTCCCTGAAGAAGACTATTTCTCTGGCTCTCTTCATTCCTTAGTTGACTGTAGTTCTTTTTGTAGGGTGAAGCTTGGTTCTGGTCATGCATATTTAGGCAGCCATGCTGATAATACTTTATGGTTAATTCTTAAAAATTCTAAGCACTGTGCTCTCACATTTTGTTTTGCAGTTTAAAATGTGAGGCTTTAAAAAGTTGTCACTTAACATTTAAGTATAGTTCATTATTATGTAATTTATATGCAAGAATAGTATGCTAAGCAATTAAGGTATGTTTATCTTAATGAAAGGATAAAGTCTTGGTGACTTGTAACATCCCAGTTATCTGAAAAAAAAAGCAGGAACTTAGAAGACTGCAAATAAGAATCCACTTTGCTATAGAGAAAACATGAAACCAAGTTTCTAATTAACTATTAATGGCATTATTTATAATCACATTCATGTTTGTGAAGTTCTACAGGTAAGAGCTTTTATGTAGTTCATTTCTCTGTAGTGCTTATTCCAGTTGAATTGTCCTGGTTATCAATGTTTTCTGTGAGCCACAGCAGCTTGTTCTGCAGAGCAGAAATTATGCTGGTCTAGGCAGTCCAGTGCAGCTGTTCTAAACTACTACCTCAAAACTATCATTATGGACTAACTATCCACAACCACCTGTCAAGAGACACGTTCTCACTCCACATCCTAATTATAAAATAAAAGCTGACATTAAATTTAAAATTTCACCAATACGTGTGGAGGTATTTCCTTAGTATTTTTGAAGTTTCTTATCTTGTAATAATACATGAGTATGACACAAAAGTTAAATCTATATTAATGATGGTCATCATGATCATCATATATGTAGGGATACACACTCAAAGAGACTGAAAAAAAAGCTAAGATCCATACTTTAAAATACCTCTTGTACTGACGTTAATTGCATGCAATAACTCCATTATAAATCTCAGTGGAATGTGTCCCCAAAATAATGGGTCATGTAGAATACAGAATATTGGGGCTCAAGGACCACGAAGAGCAATTTGATAATTCAATCAAAGGTGGATATAAATTTCATAAAACCCATAAATAGAATACATAGGAACATAGGAACTGTGTTATAGATCAAAAGCATAGAGCCGATCTGTGAATTCACTGGAGAAATTTTCCAAATCTAGAGAAAGAGATGTCAATTCCAGTAGAATAGGCACACAGAACACCAAAGAAGCAGTACCAGAAAAGAAACTCCTCACACAATATTATAGTTGAAACACTAAATACACAGAACAAAGAAAATTGCAGAAAAAAGTCACAGTTATTTACAAAGACAAGCCCAACAGAAAGGCAACTAATCCCTTAAGGGAAACCGTAAAAGCCAATACAGTTTGGAATAATGTACTTTGAGTGATAAAAGGCTACATTTGCCAACTCAGAATACTATAGCCAGCAAAACTATCCAGTATGACTAAAAGAGAAATAAAACCTTTCAATGATTCAAATAGGCTAAAATAATTTATTTCACCAAACTATCCCTACAGAGAAAACTAGAAGGAATATCCTAGAGTGAAGAAATGGATAAACAAATACAAAAGGCCACAGGGAGAAAATGAGGCTACAATGAACTGATATGCAAAGTAAGACTGAGAAAATATATACCACAAAACAATAAAACTCACAACAATAATTACTCATATTTCAATAATGACTTTAAATATTTGTGGCCTCAACAATGAAGACATTGTGGTAGTCTGAATGAAATGGCCCTATGGGCTCATAGGAAGTGGCACTATTTTTGGTCTGAGCTTTTTGGAGTAGGTGTGGCTTTGTTGGAGGAAGTGTTTCACTGAGGGCAAGCTCTGAAGTCTCATATGCTCATATGTCTCTGTCGTTTCTTGCTGCCAGTGGATCCAGATTTAGAACACTCAGCTATCTCTCAACATTTTTTTTTTTGTATTTGTATTCCTGATAGTGACCATTCTGACAGGGTGAAATGGAATTTTAAAGTAGTTTAATCAGCATTTTCCTGCTAGCTATAACTGTTGAAACTCTGTCTCGGCTGGTTAGCTTTCATAGCTCTTGAATGCACTGTGGTGCCTGCTGGGGAGAAAAGACACTGATGGTTCAGCACTGTATCCTCTATATGACAATATCAACATGCTAGAAAATATGTGCACCCTCCTGCAATAATGGCCGGATTTTTTATGGAGGTAACCAGTTTTTCCCTCAGCTCAATTTGGAGAAAATTTACACCTGGTCCTGTACATCTGGGCACTATTTTTGACTAATGTTTACTAAATAGTAGAATCTATTTCTGCTCTGTTCGCACATCACATTAATCACAGCATCCACCCATTTTAAGCATGTGGAGGAATCTCCATTCACTTATTTGTTATTCTAAACATGTCTGAGATCAAAAGGTCACGTAAGTATTTACCTGTGCATCCATATACTTCACTACAGAATTGTTAGTAAACCGAATACAATTGGGGAAAAAAAAAAGTCAGGAAAAGCAGTTAGTTAGCTCATAACAATTATGCCACTAGCAGCATGGCCAATTACTATTATTTTGTTACCTTGTTCAACAAAACACACTGCAAGACAAGTTTTCAGTGCACTGAAGAAATGAAGTGGATCATTTATTTTCACAACTACCTTCAAACTTATTTGCTCTAAACAGTTTGAAGTTATTTGCTTAGATACCATTCTTTCAAAGGGGATGGGGCTTCAGATCTTGAGAACTTGAAACTACCTCATTTTTTCAGGTGTTGTCTGTGGGATTAAAGATATCATTCAGATGTACATCCACTACAGGGAGAAGCCTAGAAGACACTAAGTCAAAATTCCCACTAGTTTAAGAGGTGAAATTTGTAAACCTATAGATAAACAAAGCTAAATTAACTAGCTGCTAATTTTATTTTTTAATATTAGTATATGTCATTTTACTTCCTAGACAAGGAGATGAATAGAAGGAAAAATTAACTAAAATACCTCTCAAATATATTATGTTCAGTTGCATTACACAGAATCTGAAAGTAATTTCAGTAAATAGAATTTATTAAGCTATAAATATTTACCCAGCTTCGTTAAATTTTGCCATATGCCAAACTAGAAATAGAGAATGAATATATACAAACATATCAATATCAAAATTAATTATTTGAAATAGAAACAATATATATATATATATATATATATATATATAATATTCATATATGTCCACATATCAAATTTTGATTTGAATTTAATAAAATAAATTTTGGGGTAATTCCATTTGCTGCTACCTACTTCAATAGTCTTTTGTAGCTTTTTAATTGGCACAGTACTGATTTTTAAGTATGTCCTTATGATTCTATGTATTTCCTTGATATCTGTTGTGATGTCCCCTTATTGTAACTTATCTAATTAATATGTATATTTGCTCTTCCTCTTTTAGTTTATTTGGATAAGGGTTTATAACTGTTTCATAGTTTCTTTGTATTATTTCTTTTATTTTTTCATTCTGTTTTATTTTATTTTATTCAGACAAGTTCTCATTATAAAGCACAGATTGGTCTTGAATTTACAGTCCTCCTGCCTCAGCCTCCAAATACTGCCATTACAGGCCTATGCCACTATTCTCAACCCTAAGTGACTTCAATAAGCTTTATTAGTTTCTCCCATATGAATGGAGGTGATTCAGGGCTGGAGTATAACCACCAAGGAGCTTTTATTTCTTTCTCCCACCATTTTTTTTTGCATATTTCAAAAGTCTCCCCAGAATGGCTGCAGCAGTTCCAGACACCACATCCTAACAATGTTATACCCAGAACCAGAGAGGAGAACAGAGAAAACTTTGTAAAACCTAAATTGCTATCTTCTTTTAATTTTATTTTTTTCAATTTTTATTCGAATTAGAAACAAGATTGTTTTAGATAACAATCCCAGTTCCCTCTTCCTCCCATCCTCCCCTGCCACCCCCCAACAAATAAAACCCTACCTATCACATACCCTTTCTGCTCCCCATGGAGGGTGAAGCCTTCTATAGGGGGTCTTCAGGTCTCTCATATCATTTAGGATAGGGCCTAGGTGGACCCCATGTGCCTTGACTCAGGGAGTATCCTTCTATGTGGAATGGGCTCCCAAAGTTCACACTTATGCTAGGGATAAGTACTGATCTATTACAGGAGGCCCCATGGGATTCCGAGGTCTCCTCACTGACACCCATGTTCCTGGGGTCTAGATCAGTCCCATGATGGTTTCCCGGCTATCAGTCTGAGGAACAAGAGCTACCCGTTGTTCAGGTCAGCTGTTTTGTGGGTTTCACCAGTCTGGTCTGGACCCCTTTGCTCATGATTCATCCTTCTCTGCAACTGGATTCCAGTTCAGATCAGTGACTACCTGTGGGTGACTGCTTCTACTTCTACCAGCTGCTGGATGAATGATATAGGATGGCATATAAGTCAGTCATCAAGCTCATTATTAGGAGAGGGCATTTAAGGTAGCCTCTTCTCTGTTGCTTAGATTGTTAGTTGGTGTCATCTTTGTAGCTCTCCAGACATTTCCCTAGTGCCTGATTTGCCTTTAAACATAAAATGTCTTCCACTATTACGGTATCTCTTATCTTGTTTTCTTCCACTCAACCTTTCTACTCCCTCATGTCCTCCTCAACACTCCTCTTCTCCCCTTCTCATTCTCCTGTCTCCCTCTCCCCTCCCCACATGCTTCCAATTTTCTCAGGAGATCTTGTCCCTTTCCCCTTCTTCGGTGCGGCGTCCACCCTTGACCAGCAAGAAAGACGCCACACCGAGGAATCTTCTTCAAACACAGTTTAATCGGGAACCTCTTTTCTTTGTACAATGTATAATGGAGGCGGCGGCGGCGGTGGCGGCCCCGGGCCGAGGGAGACGGGGCTTGATATAGTCTACATCTACCAATCACCTAACCTTACGTGGCGCACCAGGATAGGTTGTCTCCAAGCAGAATTAAGAGGATACATGACCTTTACCATATTTGGAGTTGTTTACCACAGAGAGCGCTCGCCGTCGGGCTGGCGGAGGGCAGAAACCGGCGCCATCTTTTGGGTGCGGTTTTCTGCAGCTCCCTACAGTTCCCCCTTTTTGTTTTAATATTATAGGAGTAGCAGTATCTATCTGTTGTCAGATTTCAGTCATCTCTGTCTTAGGTTCAACCCCAGTGTCCCTATCTTACCCGTCAAAGAGTCACTGTGTCGCCCTCACAGGCTCATGTCTTAGGTTGAAGGGAACACATGTATGCTTATTCGCTCAGCATGAGGGTAGGTGCCCGTCATTGAGCATGACTGATTCAGATACGCATCACTCACTCAGCAAGGGCGAGACAGACATCTATTTGTCTGTCAGCATGGATAACCATGCTTGAGGGGACTGTCCTGCTTCCACAGCAGCAAAGGCCTGTACCAACATAGCAGCTTGGGATTTTTGCGACTTCCTGATCCTGCATAGGCACCACAAGCAAACAAAAATGGCTAACAGCATCATGGAAAACATAACCCCTACTCCAGCCCATTCCTTAACTAAACTAAAGGCTTGTGCAATCATGGTATTACTTCTCTGCTGTGTGACCCTCATCCTGCAGATACACCATAAGGCTATGAAACTAACTAGGATAAGCATTCCTCCCAGGGCACCCATTCCTGCCCACTCTTTCAGATGATTCATGGCTTGAGTGATCCACGCAGACAGTCCTTCCGCAACCAAGATGTCGACCCTGGTGGAATTCACATGCACTATGGAGAGTCTCAGCTCCTGCATCAGCTTTTCAAAATCCCCAGACCAGTTGCCTAGAAGATACTATGAAGGTTGTTTAGACATATTTGCTGCTAAGGAATAATTCTGATAGGAAACAGCTGTTACACACAAACCAGGCATTCTCCATTCACATCCCAACTGTGCCAGTTGTCATAAAGTATCCAATTGTTCCTGCAATAGATCAATGTGTTGATTCAAAACCATAATGCCACCTTTCAATTGAGCATTAAGGGTAGATTGGATATCCAATGCAATCTCCATATGCTAAGTGCAGCAATTTCAACTCCTTACTAGCTAAGAGAATGTCATCCATATAGTGGACACATCTCACAGCAGGGTTTTTCTCTCTAATAGGAGCAATAGCATGACACACAAAAAGCTGACACATAGTGGGGCTATTGGCCATACCCTCGGGTAAAACCACCCACTCATATAATGGTATGGAGAATAGAAGGTAAAGTAAAAGCAAACCTAACACTATCCTGCACACATCACAAATCAGGTTCTTCATGATTGGGTAGGGCTGACAGCAATGGTAAACCACGCTGCACAGGCCCCATGACTTGCATCTATTTTTTATTTCCTTCAGCTGTTCTAACGTCTCCTGCCCCTCTTCTACAGCCTTGCGGCATCTTTGATCCTCTAGACAGCTGCGAACCATTTTCCAAATAGGCCTCGTCCCTGGCTTCAGCGTTCCCTGTGCCCAGGCAAAATCTAGATCTTTTCCAAGCTTATCCCAACTATCCACAGTGAGATTGCCCGAGGCTGCGATGTTAAAAAGCAGCCAAATGACCACTATAATAGCGGGGTCCATCAACTTACTCTCACTCTGCAAATTAAAGCAGAAGCGAGGTTTTTTACTTTCGGTTCGCTTTTGTCACGAACAGTGTTGCTCCTTTCCGGAGACTTTACCGCCTCTTTCCCGAGGGCTTTGTTGCTCCTTTACCGGAGACTTTATCGCTTCTTTCCTGAGGGCTTTGGTGCTCCTTTACCGGAGACTTTATCGCCTCTTTCCCGAGGACCTTGGTGCTCCTTTACTGGAGACCTATCTCCGCATTCACCGCGGACTTTACAGTTCCACTTACCTTGGGAACTTACCCCCGACTGTGAGAAGTTCTGATTCCCCGTACGGGCCACCACTTGCGGCGTCCACCCTTGACCAGCAAGAAAGACGCCACACCGAGGAATCTTCTTCAACACAGTTTAATCGGGAACCTCTTTGCTTTGTACAGTGTATAATGGCAGCGGCGGCGGCGGCGGCGGCCCCGGGCCGAGGGAGACGGGGCTTGATATAGTCTACATCTACCAATCACCTAACCCTACGTGGCGCGCCAGGATAGGTTGTCTCCAAGCAGAATTAAGAGGATACATGACCTTTACCATATTTGGAGTTGTTTACCACAGAGAGCGCTCGCCGTCGGGCTGGCGGAGGGCAGAAACCGGCGCCATCTTTTGGGTGCGGTTTTCTGCAGCTCCCTACACTTCGGGGCACAATGTATGTCTCTCTTAGGTTCCTCCTTGTATACTGGCTTCTCTGGCAGTGTGGATTGTGGGCTGGTAATCTTTTGCTCTATGTCTAAGATACATATACGAGGTAGTACATACCTATTTTTCTTTTTGTGATTGGGTTACCTTGTTCAGAATGGTTTCTTCTAGTTCCATCCATTTTCCTGCAAATTTCAAGATTCCATTGTTTTTTGTTTTGTTTTGCTGCTGAGTACTACTCCATTGTGTAAATGTACCACATTTTCTCTATCCATTCTTCAGTTGAGGGATACGTCTAGGTTCTGGATATTACAAATAGTGCTGCTATGAACATAGTTGAACAGATGTCCTTGTTGTATGAATGTGCTTCTTTGGGGTATATGCCTAAGAGTGGAATTGCTGGTTCTTGTGGTAGAACTCATTCCCATCTTCCTGAGGAGTCACCATACAGATTTCCAAAGTGTCTGTACAAGTTGGCACTCCCACCAGCAGTGGAGGAGTGTTCCCCTTTCTCCAATCCTCTCCAGCACAGTCTGTCACTGATGTTTTTGTTTTTTGTTTATTGTTTGTATTTTATTGTTTTCAAGCCCGATTTTGAGTATTTCTTGCCATTGGCTCCTTTTGGAAATCATTTCTTCTCTTTGTTCTAGAGATTTGAGTTATCCCATAACATATTTAATATGAAATCTGTCCAATTATTTTTTGATGTAAGCACTTAGTACTATGTCCTTTCCTCCTAGAATTGCCTTCATTGTGACCCATATGTTTGGATATATTTATGACTTCATTTTCTTTCAATTTTAAAGTTTTATTTTCTTGATTTACTTTTTGACCCATTCTTCATTCAGTAGTGCATTGTTTAGTTCCCAAGAGTTTGCAAACGTTCTGTTTTTGCTTACATCCAATTTTAATCTGTGGTGATCAGATAGGTAACTACATTTTTTAGGAGAAATATATGTATAGTATTGTGCACATATAAAAGGATAGTAGTAGTGTTTGCTGTGGAATAGACAGCATGATTACTGGAAATGAGGCAATGAAATCACTGGTAAACCTCAGCTGTGGAGAAAGTCTATTTTCTGAAGTCATCAAATCAATGGTGATTGGTGAGCCAGACTTAATTCCTCAGAGGCACTGATGGGAATGTGTGAAATTTCATCAATGGATTAGTACAGAATCTGTCTCTAAATCTGCTATTTCATCTCCACGGGTGTGTCACTGGACAATCTAAAAGTGACAATTCAGAGCAAGAAAATGATCCTCCATTCTCTGAGTCTGGTAATGTAAAGATAATGGAACATTAAATAAAGCTTATCTCTTCAGTGAGCCATAGCAATTCCTAGTTTCCAGGAAGTGTAAGGATGGTGTTTTGGGAGCTTGTTTCAGATAGAACAAAAAAGCCAAAGGGATGATTCCACAAATAGGTTAATACTGTTATAGAAGTTTGATTCTGACCGACCTTTTATTGGAAAGTTGAGAAAGCAGACGAATTTCCTCAGGTTCTAGAGTGGTGGGACATGATTAATTCAGAACTTGTGCTTCTAGTCTAGCAGAAATAACTGCACATGAGATTAGAGTCTGTCCTCTTGCATGAAAAAAATCAGTGTTGGGCATCTCAGAAGAGGCAATACCAGTCATAACCATTTCCTGGCTTTCAGACTGTGTTTTACTGCTGAGTTTTATTTGCAGCCATTGAGTCTTAAAGGAAAATCTGGCATCTCTGTTCTGCCTGTCTATAATAGTGTGCAGTGATGTTAGTGTCAGTGTACCAGGTATATGGGAGCATTAGTGTTGCCTGATATTACTTGAAATTTAACATTAAGATGTGAGAAGTTTACCAAAATTTTCCTTTTTCCAACTTTGAAAATGTTACCAGTTATTACAATGCATTGCCATTATAACAACACAGTGTTATAATCATATCACTGATATTTTCTTGCAAACAAGTGATACCAGTCCTTGTCATGAGCAAGGATCAGATAAATCAAGAGTTAGTTCCTGGACTGTTATCAATATGTGGAACACCACTACTTCCCAGTTACAATGACATGTAGTTTCTTGAAAGCAAAACTCAGATGCTATGATTTAATTATTATGAAATAGAATGTAAACTAAACCAGACATTTTTGGAAGTTATTCCCCACAGCTCTTTCTGTGCATTTGTGGCCAGTGTACACATGTCTGCATGTGTTAGCATGTGTGTGTGGTGAATGAGAAGCTAGAGATTTGAAGTCATGAATCTTCTTTGGTCACTATTCTACTCTATCCCTTCAGTTACAGTCTCTCAATTAAAGGCAGGACCTAAAACATGGTTAGTTTCTCTGGCCAGCTTGCTCCAGAACTCACCCAGTGTTTTCATAGAGTCTGAGTTCTGAACTTTTGCCTGGCAAGCAATCTAAACACTAAGCGCTCTCCCCAGAAACGTTCTAGGCAATGCTCATTTCAAGTTTCAGTGTATCAAGTGTGCCTCAAAGTGTTCCAAACCACACAATAGGAGACAGAGATAGTCTCCAAACAAAATTAGAATCTTGCTTGAAAAGTGAAACTTCAGCCAGGCGGGGGTAATGCACACATTTAATCCCAGCATTTGGGAGACAGACATAGGAGGATCCCTGTTAGTTCAAGGTGAGCCTGGTCTATAGAGTGAATTCCAGAACACGCTCCAAAGCTAGAGTAAAACCCTGTTTTGGAAAACCAAAAAATTAATAATAACAATAATTAATAAGAAATAAAATAAAAATGAAAATTCAGCTTAGAGTTAAAGATGAGCTTATAAAAAAACCCACATTATTTATAATTATATTTGTAAACACAATGGAAAATGACCCCAATGTTAACCCTTACCTTTAAAGCAGCCCTCCTGAGTTTAACATCACCATCACTCCATGATATTCTTTTTACTGAAATAATAATTAAAAATTTTCATTCCAGAGAATAAATTATCGAAGCAAGTAAAGAAATAAAAAGTGTGAGTATAGTTAATTCCCTTAGGTTGGAGTTTTCCAGTACTAACATCACAGCAAGTGTCTTCAGTTGAAAGTGATTGAAGTTGGTTGTGGGGGTGTGTTCCTGTGATTCTAGCCCTTAGGAGATGGAGGCAGGAAGACCATGCATAAAAGCTGATTCTGTTATTACACACGTGCTATCGGTGATGGCAGGTATGGGTATACCTGCACAAATAAAAACTGTCAATGCTCCAGCATATGTCTCCACAAAATTGGAACTGTTTTTCAAATATAACATAAAGCATGTTACCGGTATACCACACAATCCTACAGGACAAGCAGTGGTTGAGAGATCTAATAGAACACTTAAGGAGATGCTCAACAAACAAGCTCGGAAGACTAAACCCCCCAAACATAGGCTGCATAATGCTTTATTAACACTAAACTTTCTTAATGCCAATGAAAAAGGACAAACAGCTACAGAAAGACACGGACTACAGAAAAAACTGCTGAACTGAATCAGCCGGTATACTTCAAAGATGTACTGACCTCAGTATGGATGCCAGGACATATGTTAAGTTGGGGTAGGGGCTTTGCATTGGTTTCCACAGGAGAAGAAAAAATTTGGATACCATCAAAGTTGATCAAGAGTTGAAAAGGAAAAACCTCTCGATGAGGAGAAATGACAGGTATTCTACTAAGGTATATCTCATAAACTAAATAGAAACCTCCCAAAGGAAAGGGAAGTGTTTTACTCTTATCTTCACAGGAAAACTCATCTCCAGAAGATAAAGGACACTGCATGGGGTGTCCTAAGAAGAGAAGGTAGCTATAACCATCAAACAAAAGGAACATGCCATACAGTAAACTTTACAGCTGTCTCTCAGAGAACTCTATTTCTCTTTTTCTAGTCCCTATTCAATTAAATTAATGCTGGATTTAGAGTGGGATTTGGCTTTCCTCCACTAAAATCCAAGCACATCTTTAACTAAACTTTATAGAGTTTCCGTATTTTATCAAGAATCCAATTGATATAATACAGAATAAAAGAAGAATTTGGGGACTGTCTTTGTCTTTTCTTGGATCTTTCTTTCAAGGTGTGCACCCTCTCATAATTATTATGCTCCTATGGTTGCCTTTCCCAATATGTGGACATCACAAGCAAACATTTCTCTGCTAACTATTTATGTTTGAGTACCACACAGCCAATGAAGACCTGCCTGACAGCAATCCCTGGACACACCTCCTCGACTTCACTTGATCCAAATTTCTCCATTTCAACTGACACTCCTGCCAGAGCTTTGGGTACCAACTTCAATCAAGTTGAGGATTTCAATCGAGATCTTCAATCAAGCAAATCCCATCTAACATGGACTGGATACAATCCATTCAAGACTTTTAGTATACTAACATTTTTTCCTACAAAACCCCACAAGGCTATTGTCCCTTTTCAGCAGGAAGTAACTTGGAAGATGCTACGCTCACTTTCCCCATTGTTGTCACTTAGGATAGTGTATATACCTAGTTAGGGATGCTTCCTATTGTTTATGGTTGGGATTGGAAGGAGGTGTTCAGGCTTGGACACCTCTTTCAGATGATTTTAGGGTTTAGTTAAAATAGATAGCTAGGATGTGACATCAGCAGAATGTTGTGTCTTCTTATATTTCACCTTTATGATTGTTAATTTTGGATACTTTACACTGTTAAGTTTTATTCTCTTTTAGACTAAAAGGAGAATGGTAGGGGAAGCTGCCCACTTAGGGGTGTGCCTGAGCATGCCTTCAAGGGCATGGTCAGGGTGATGTAGAGTGAGAGTTTCAGATGGCGGGTTTTGCTTTCAGTTTCATTTCTGGCTTGCTGTACAGATTGCTTCCAAGCTGGCTGGCTAGGTCACTCTATTAGTAAGGCTTTTCCCTATTAAATACCCTTATATTTCTACTTGGCTCCATATTGGTAATTTCCCACTTTATCAAACCATCTCTAAAAGAAAAAACAAACAAACAAAATAGAACAGTTGGACTACATTCAACTAACTCATTTCTTCCTGAAATTACTCTGTCAAATCAGATGGAAAACCACTGCCCAGTGGTTAAGATAATTTGTTGCTCAAGATGGGATGGGATGTGGAGTAGGTGGGGGAAAGGGAAAAGGGAGGGAGGAACTGGGATTGACATGTGGAACAAGTTTGTTTCTTTCTTCAATAAAAAAAAATCTGCTTACAAAAAAAGATAAAATAAAAAAGAGAAAGAAATAAAAAGTGTGTCAAATAAGCCCTACAATAAATGTGTTTTGGGGACTTGTTTAAAGCCTGTGTCTATCACCCTGTAAATATGTAATTGAAAAATCCCTGTGACTACCTCTAATACAGGACAAAACATCACAGGCATGGTAAGTACATTTACATAAAGCACTCAAAGGGAAGCTGTAGGTCATGTGAAAGTCAGTGCAGGCTATTGAAACCATATTATACATGTACCCCTCAAGGCATTCAGCCACCAATAACAGTCCCTTTGCTCTGCAGTTCCTCTATATATTTATTTGAGACGTGTCGGAGAGTGAATTCTTTCTGGTTTGGTTTCATTGTCCTTCCAAATGTCCCAGCTTAATATTTCAAAGTCCTATAAGTTCTTCTTTTATTAATTTATTTTTTACATTGCAATCCCAATTCCCCTGCCCTCTACTCCTCTTGCTTCCCCCACCCCCTCCCTTCCCTGTTAAATTAGATATAAAGAAAAAAAGAGACAGGTGAGACATAAGACTAAGAGACATATTAGACATATTAATCGGTTTATTATAGGACTGGCAGAGTAGGGAGACTAAGAGAGAAGAGAAACAGGGTAAATGGCTGACTGCTGTGATGGGTCACCATAGAGAGGCAGAGAAAGTGTATAGGAGGGAGAAGAGATGAGCAGAGCAGAGAGAAGAGTAGAGAGAGAGTAAAGAGAGAAAAGTGTAGAGAGAGCATACATGGGCAGGGATCAGTCTTTTAAAGGGGTCCTCTGCACCTGCATGCAGACTTAGTTCCCATGGAAGCCTGGGTTGACCTGGGTACTGCCTGTTCCAGCAGGTAACAGGGGTAGTCAGCATAATGCCTGAACTTTTCACTCCCCACCTCCCATCTGTTCTTCAGAGAGGGTAAATCCTCCCCTAGTAAGTCAGTCCCATGATCTCCTTGAGGCAGGACCAAGGCACCTCTCTACCCACCACCCGTACACCCCTATGTCTAGGCTGAGCAAGGTATCTCTGCATATAGAATGGGCTCCACTAATTTAGTTTATGCATTAGAGTTACATTTTGCCATATAAAAGTAAGCTACTATATTATGAATTACAAGAAAATGATATACTGCAGGACTTTAGGGGAAATGTGAACTATACAGTAATGAACTGTACATTTTTGCCTTTGTCAAGTTTCATTATAAGAATATGATATATATCAGCCGGGCTTTGGTGGTGCACACCTTTAATCCCTGCACTCAGGAGGCAGAGGCAGGGAGATCTCTGTGAGTTCAAGGCCAGCCTGATCTACAAAGCGAGTTCCAGGACAACCTCCAAAGCAAGATAGAGAAACCCTGTCTCAAAAAACAATAACAAAAACAAAAACAAAAGAATACCATATACCATTTTTTAAATTTATTTATTAGTTCAAGTTAGGGAACAAGCTTGTTTCATATGAAACTCCCTTCTCCCTCTCCCTCTCCCTCTCCCTCTCCCTCTCCCTCTCCCTCTCCTCTCCTCTCTCTCTCCTCTCCCTCTCCCTCTCCCTCTCCCTCCCCTCACCCCATCCCTCCTTCCACTGCCAACCTACCCCCCCACCGCATTCACCCACCACTCCCCAGGCAGGGTAGGGCCCTCAACCGGGGCTCTGCAGTGTCCTCCAAATCTTCCTGAACAGGGCCTAGGCCCTTTCCCATGTGTCCAGGGCCAGAGTGTATCCCTTCATGTGGGATGGGCTCTCAAAGTCCCTTCTTACACCAGGGAAAAATACTAATCCACTACCAGAGGCTCCCTGGAGTTCAGAGGCCTCCTTATTGACATCAATGTACAGGGCTCTGGATCAGTCTTGTGCAGGCCTCCCAGACAGCATCTGGGGTCGATGTGCTCTCCCTTGTTCAGGCCAACTGTTCCTGTGGGTTTCTCCAACCTGGTACAGACCCCTTCGCTCTTCATTCCTCCCTCTCTTCAACTAAATTCCAGATTTCAGCTCAGTGTATATCTGTGGATGTCTGTCTCTGCTTCCATCAGCCACTGGATGAGGGCTCTAGGATGGCATAAAGAGAAGTCATCAATCTCATTGTAGGGGAAGGGCTTTTAAGTTATCCACTCCACCATTGCCTGGGTTGTCAGATCATGTCATCCTTGTAGATCTCTGGAGATCTCCCTAGTTCCAGATCTCTTCTCGGATCTATAGTGGCTCCCTCTAATATGGTATCTCTCATCCTGCTCTCTCTCCTCTATTCTTTCCCCAACTCAATATTTCTGCTCCTCCATTTCCTCTCCTCTACTCCTCTTCTCTTGCTCTTATTGTGACAGCTCCCTCTCCCCTACCCTCATTCTCCCAATTAGCTCAGTAGTTCATGCCACTTCCCATTCCTGGGGACCATTTATCCCTTAGAGTCCTTCATGCTTCCTAGTTTCTTTGGTGAAGAGGATTATAGGCTGGTAATCCTTTGCTCTATGTCTAAAATTCATATATGAGTGAGTACACACCATGTTTGTCTTTTTGTGACTTGGTTACCTCACTCAGGATGGTTTCTTCTAGTTCCATTCATTTGCCTTCAAACTTCAAAATTCCATTGCTTTTTTCTGCTGAGTAATACTCCATTGTACACATGTACCACATTCTCTCAATCCATTCTTCAGTTGAGGGCATCTAGGTTGGTTCCAGTTTCTGGCTATTACAAACAATGCTGCTATGAACATGGTTGAACATATGTTCTTGTTGTATGAACATGCACTATATGGATTTATACCAAAGAGAGGAATGGCTGGATCTTCAGGTAGACTGATTCCCATTTTGCTGAGCAACCTCCATACTGATTTCCAGAGTGGTCTTACAAGTTTGCACACCCACCAGCAATGGAGGAGTGTTCCTTTTTCTCCACATCGTCTCCAGCATAGATTGTCATTGGTATTTTCAATTTTAGCCATTCTGACAGGTCTGAGTTGGTATCTCAGAGATGTTTTGAGTTGCATTTCTCTGATGGCCAAGGATTTGGGCACTTTCTTAAGTGTCTTTCAGCCATTTCAAATTCCTCTGTTGAGAATTCTCTATTTAGTTCTGCACCCCACTTTTTAATTTCATTGTTTGTGTTTTGGGGGCTAACTTCTTGAGCTCCTTATATATTTTGGAAATCAGTCCTCTGTCAGATGTGGGATTGGTGAAGATCTTTTCCCATTCTGTGGGTGGTTGTTTTGTCTTACTGACTGTTTCCTTTGCCTTGCAGAAGCTTCTCAGATTCAGGAGGTCCCAATTATCAATTTCAGACATCAATGTCTGTGCTACTGGTGTAATGTTCAGGAAGCAGTCTAGTGTGCCAATTTGTTCAAGGGTAATTCCCACTTTCTCTTCTGGAAGATTCAGTGTGGCTGGATTTATGGTGAGATCTTTGATCCATTTGCACTTAAGTTTTGTGCATGGTGACAGGTGTGGATCTATCTGCAATTTTCTGCATGTGCAAATCCAATTGTGCCAGCACCATTTGTTGAAGATGCTATCTTTTCTCCATTGTAAAGATTTAGCACTTTTGTCAAAAATAATGTGTTTGTAGGTGCGTGGGTTAATATCAGGGTCTTCAATTCGATTCCATTGGTCTATCTGTCTATTTTTGTGCCAATACCAAGCTGTTTTCAGAACTATGGCTCTATAATAGAGCTTGAAGTCGGGGATGGTGATGCCTCCTGAAGATCCTTTATTGTAAAGAGTTGTTTTCACTATCCTGGGTTTTTTATTTTTCCACATAAAGATGAGTATTGTTCTTTCAATGTCTGTGAAAAACTGGGTTGGGATTTTGATGGGAATTGCATTGAATCTGTTGATTTCTTTTGGCAGGATTGCCATTTTTACTATGTTAATTTTACCTATCCAAGAGCATGGGACATCTTTCCATTTTCTGGTATCTTCTTTAATTTCTTTCTGTAAAGTCTCAAAGTTCTTATTGTACAGGTCTTTCACTTTTTTGTTTAGTGTTACCCCAAGATATTTTATGTTGCTTGTGGATATTGTGAAAGGTGATGTTTCCCTGAATTCTTTCTCATTGGATTTATCATCTGTATATAGTAGGGCTACTGATTTTTTTGAGTTAATTTTGTATCCTGCTACCTTGCTGAAGGTGTTTATCAGCTGTAGGAGTTCCCTGGTAGAGTTTTTCAGGCACTAATGTAGACTATCATGTCATTTGCAAATAGTGAAAGTATGACTTCTTCCTTCCCAATTTGTATCCCTTTGATCCTCCTTTCTTGTCTTATTGCTCTAGCTAGAACTGCAAAACAATATTGAAGAGATATGGAAAGAGTGGACAGCCTTGTCTTGTTCCTGATTTTAGAGGACATGCTTTCAGTTTCTCTCCATTTACTTTAATGTTCTTGGATTTTGTTCGGCAATATTTTATTGAGTATTTTAGCATCGATGTTCATGAGGGATATCAGTCTATAGTTCTCTTTCTTAGTCATATCTGTGTGTGGCTTGGGTATCAAAGTGATTGTAGCCTCGTAGAAAGAGTTTGGCAATATCCCATCTGCTTCTATTGTGCGGAACAATTTGAGGAGTGCTGGAATTAGCTCTTGTTTGAATTTCTGGTAGAATTCTGCAGTGAAGCCATCTGGCCCTGGCCCTTTTTTGGTTGGGAGGCTTTTGATGACTGCTTCTAATTCATTAGGGGTTATAGGTCGATTTAAACTGTTTACTGGATGTTGGTTTAATTTTTTAAAGTGATACTTATCCAGAAAGAGGTCCATTTCCTTTAGATTTTTCAATTTTGTGGAGTAAAGGTTTTCAAAGTATGACCTGAAGATTCTCTGGATTTCCTCTGTGCCCGTTGTTATATCCCCCTTTTCATTTCTGATTTTGTTACTTAGCATGCTCTCTCTCTCTGACTTTTGGTTAGTTTGGCTAGAGGTTTGTCAATTTTGTTGATATTCTCAAAGAACCAACTATATATTTCATTGATTCTTTGTTCTGTTTTCCTAGTTTCTACTTTTTTGATTACAGCTCTCAGGTTGATTATTTCCTGGTGTCTACTCCTCCTTGGTGAGTTTGCTTCTTTTTGCTCTAAGGCTTTCAGTTCTTCTGTCAATTCTCTAATGTGACTTTTCTCCAGTTTCTTTATGTGGGCACTTAGTGCTATGAACTTCCCTCTTAGCACTGCTTTCAGGGTGTCCCATAAGTTTGGGTATGTTGTGTCTACATTCTCATTAAATTCTAGGAAGTCTTTAATTTCTTTTTTTATATCTTCCTCAACCCAGGAATGGTGTAATTGGGTGTTATTCATTTTCCATGAGTATGTTGGTTTTCTGCAATTCATATTGCTGTTGAATTCCAACTTTAATGCATGGTGATCTGATAAGATACAGGGGGTTATAAATTTTAGAGAAGGTTCCATGTGGTGATGAGAAGAAAGTGTATTCTTTTGTGTTTGGATGGAATGTTCTATAGATATCTGTTAAACCCAGTTGGGTCATAACTTCTGTCAGATCCTTTGTTTCTTTGTTACGTTTCTGTCTGGTGGTCCTGTCTAGTGGTGTAAGGGGGTGTTGAAGTCTCCTACTATAAGTGTGTGTGGTTTTATGTGTAGTTTCAGCTTTAGTAATGTTTCTTTTACAAATGTGGGTGCTTTCGTATTTGGGGCATAGATGTTCAGGATTGACACTTCATCTTGATGGACTTTTCCTGTGATGAGTATGAAATGCCCTTCTTCATCTCTTTTGATTTATTTTAGTTTAAAGTCTAATTTGTTATATATTAGAATTACTATGCCAGCTAGTTTCTTGATTCCATTTGATTGGAAAATCTTTTCCCATCCTTTTACTCTGAGGTATTGCCTGTCTTTGAAGTTGAGGTGTGTTTCTTGTATACAGAAGAAGGATGGATTCTGTCTTTGTATCCATTCTGTTAGCCTATATCTTTTTATGGGTAAGTTAAGACCATTGACATTTAGGGATATTAATGTCCATTGTTCATTGGTTCTTCTTTGTTTTGGATTTATTGTTGGTGGTATCATTGTGTGTGGATTTCGTCCTCCTATTTCTTTTTGTGTTTGGTAAAATTAGATTATCTATTGCCTGTGTTTTTGTGAGTGTAGTTATGTTCTTTGTGTTGGAGTTTTCCTTCCAGAACCTTCTGTAGTGCTGGATTTTTGGATATGTATTTTTTAAATCTGTTTTTGTCATGGAATATCTTGTTTTCTCCATCTATAGTGATTGAAAGTTTTGCTGGGTACAGTAGTCTGGGTTGACATCCATGCTCTCTTAGTGCTTGTAGGGTATCTATCCAAGACCTTCTGGCTTTCAGAGTTTCCATTGAAAAGTCGGGTGTGATTCTGATTGGTTTGCCTTTATATGTTACTTGGCCTTTTGCATTTGCTGCTCTTAATATTTTCTCTTTATTCTGTAGATTTGATGTTTTGATTATTATGTGTCAGGGGGACTTCTTTTTGTGGTCCAGTCTGTTTGGTGTCCTGTAAGCTTCTTGTACTGTCATAGGCATATCCTTCTGTAGGTTGGGGAAGTTTTCTTCTATGATTTTGTTGAATATGTTTTCTGTACCTTTGAGCAGTGTTTCTTCACCTTCTTCTATACCTATTATTCTTAGGTTTGGTCTTTTCCCGGTGTCCCATATTTCCTGGATATTTTGTGTTAGGGATTTGTTGGACTTGAGGTTTTCTTTGGTTGATGAATGTATATCCTCTAGCGAGTCTTCAATAACTGAGATTCTCTCTTCCATCTCTTGAATTCTATTGGTTATACTCACATCTTTAGTTCCTGATCATTTATCCAACCTTTCTATTTCCAGCATCGCCTCATTCTGTGTTTTCTTTATTGTGATATTTCAGCATTCATGCTTTGAACTGTGTCAAGAACTTCCTTCACTTGTTTGGATGTGGTTTTTTTGGGGGGGTTTCTTTAGATTCTTTAAGAGATTTTTTTGTTTGTCTTTTCCTACATTTTGTGTAATTTTTTGTTTGCTTTTTCTTCTATTTCTTTAAGGGATTTTCTTGTTTCCTCTTTAAAGGTCTCTATCATCTTGCTGAGATAATTTTTGAGGTCCATCTCATCTTCATGCTCTGTGTTGGGCTTTTTAGATCTTGCTGGAGTGGAGTCCCTAGATTCTGGTGGTGTCATGTTGGTCTTTCTGATGTTGAGTGAAATCTTATTCTGTCTTCTTCCCATATCTTCTTCTAGTGGGTGCAGGTGGGGTCTCTCTATCACCTCTTGTGACCTAGTGCTGTGTGTGGGCCAGGAATTCAATGTCTGCAATTCTGGATGGTCTTACCTCTCCTGGTAGTCTCCTCATTCATTTTGGATTGGTAGGCAGAAAGGGAAGGAAGAGTGGGTTGCTACCAGATTCAGGGAGCCCCTCCCTGCCTGGGCATGTCTACCCCAAGCAGGCAGGTGCAGGCGGGGATTGGGGGGTTGGGGTGAATGATGGTTTGGACTGGAGTTGGGTAAGGGCAGAGGCTCACTCACCTTGTTAGTGGGTCGGTCCTCGGAAAGGGATAAAAATACCATATACCATTAATAATAGTTATAATTTTAAGAAGTCCTCAAATGGAAAAACAAACCCTTTTCTCTAAGCTATAATTTTCCCATCACGTTTTTGAATCCCACAATATACAGTTACACAATTCCTTTGTTTTCGTAGCCACATAAAATGAATAGACAAAGAGTAGATTTAAAAAAAAAGAACCCTTGTTAGACTGAAGGTTAGAAACTCATTATAGGTTACAATGGGACCAAGTAAACACAGTGACATGCACAAAAAGCTGACATTAGGTGGATAATTAGAAGCTAGCCTGGGGAAAGGCTATGGAAGGGGTCAAAGTTTTTAACTTCAGGAATTTGAGTTTCTTATAACAAGCACAGTTACAAAAAACAACAGTGCAGTTGTTTCAAACTGTTGAAACATTAACATAACATAACTTAACATAAATGAAGCAATGAACAGAAAATGGGAAGGTAAGAAGAGCCTCCATTATGAATGATCACATAATAAAGGTGATCATTTATTATAAATCATAGTGGATCTTTCCAGTCCTCCTTTTGTCAGGGAAGCTTCTGCTTCTGTCTGCTCACAGGTCTCCTGCAGTACTTTGTTCTAGCTTGTGTACTTCACATAGATAATGTAATCGAGGGTTTTCCCAAGAAGTACACACATGTAAAACAATCTGTCGATGTGTCATAGGTGTACTGAAATCTACAGAAAAGCAAAATGAAGATACTTCAGCAATTAGCACTATTCTCTTACTGTGGCAATCTTGGTATGTCTTTTATTCCATATTTTATTTTTCAATTATGCAAACTAGTTATGCTTAAAATGTTGGTACTCTCAAGAACCTAGAAACATATTCAATGGGAACATTAATATACTGTTTTCACTTAAAGCTGAATAGAGATCTTATAAGAAATAGTTGACTCCCCTAAGCAGATTGCTGCTTACTGTTGTTAATCTTGAGATTCACAAGAGAAAAACCAGTTCCACCATTATGAACCAAATTTGAAGTAAGCTTTAATCAAATACTGACCAAGATAGACTTTGTTCTGGACAACTCCCTGGAATTCCCAGCTGAGTGTCCTACAGACACATATTGTAGGGCTTTTGTGGGACAAACCAAAAGGCCAGCATATATTCACATATGGCCTGGCTGTTACATTTTTTTAACTCTTCAAATGCATGCTTTTATTTTCTTTAAATGAACTTGACTATATGAGGGCATATTTTGTATCATATACTTACACACAAAGTTTAAGAAAGCATAATGAATTCAAAAGCAATATTAGCTATTATTTAGCATGAGACAACAATAGTAAATTTTAAATTAATTATCTTATTAGGTGACAATTTGTTGTCACTTATGAGAATACATAAGATTCTGTTGGCTGTTATTTTATAAGAACTACAACTCCCAGAATTCTAGGAAGTAACTTTGTCTTTGGGTAGGTGGGACTTATAAATTAACTTCAGGTCTTACACTGTCTGCTGTGTGAACATGTAATACTCATTTCAGAAAAACTATCTTCCTCCTTATTGATTCTGTTGCACATAGGGTTTGATACAATTTATATTGCATAAACAAATAACACTACTTGCTTTGGAAAGAAAGTCAAAGAAAGCATTCAAGTGCTAAATTATTTTGCAGAAAGAAATTTAAAGATGGAATTTTGCGGAATACTCTAATTCAAATACAAACTAAATATTATGAGTGAAACATTTAAAAATAGAATTTTATACTAACAAGCATTTGTTCCCATGACTCTAGTGCTGAACAGATACTAAATTTAAGAAACTTGGTTTCCAAAATTGTGATAAATAATATAATAGCATAAAACTAGATTATGAATATTAAGATATATATTGTCTAATGTAGACATATACAAGAATGTTAAAAATAATGCTGTGTTTCTGAAAGCACATGAACACACACACACACACACAAACACACACAGTCCTTATTTATGCATGCATTTTAGTGATGGTAGCATCAACTAAGCAATGGTATGGGCAATTCCAAATCAACCAACCAACCAACCAACCAACCAACCAAACAACCAACAAACCAAACAAACCTCAGTAATGTTAAAATATATTTCCTCACCTTAAACATAATGGTTTTCTAAATTACTATATTAAATGAGACTCACTGAATATAGTTTTACCTTTACACAATGGGTTCCCATTTTATGAGCACAAAACCTAAGTGAGCATAGTCAATAAACAAACAAAAGGAGAAAGATTTATTGCCCATAGCAAATAAAGAAAGTATAGCAAGTACTCACAAACCAATGCTCTCTATGCAAGGAAACATGGAATTCTGTGAAGGAGGATTACATATTCACATAGGAAAACATTTGAGGAGTGAGAATGTTTCTAGGCATGCAGAAATAAGTGCCATACTTCAAGTAAGAGAGGTGGAGGATATACTATTAGGCATGCTTATTTCGAGGTCATAGAACATAGGCCTAAGAAGTTTAAATGGTAGTCAGCAGAGTCCATGGACATGCTAAACTTCAAAGATATATTAATATAGGCTTTTATCCCCAAAGTGCATTCATACACACACACACACACACACACACACACACACACACACACACACACACACGCCCAACTCTCCAACCTCCCACACACACAATTTTTCAATTTGTTTCTGACAGACTCACTGTCTATCTTTCTACATCTGGAGTGGTAGCCAGGCATGTTCTATTGACCAGAACAGAATTTAAACAGAGCTACTGAATGTGCTAAGTTTGTTTCACTATACATGAGTTCCAGCACCAGTGTGCTTCCACTCTGCTTAGTGCTTCTGGCTGTCTCCTAGAAAATATTTAATTTGCTAACAAGCTCTAGTATGTGATTTCTGTATTTTTCAAAATAGGCTATTGCTGAACACAAAATAAAGTGATAAATCATATTAAAAAATCTGATCAAATCAGATTAACAGTTTCAGAAGGCTCATAACATAGTAAGAAAATGACAGGTGTGACAGTCTGAATATAATTGAGCCTCATAATCTTATAGTGAGTAGCATTATTAGGGGGTGTGTCTTTGTTGGAGTGGGTATGGCCGTGTTGGAGGAAGTGTGTCATTATGGGTTGGGCTTTGGGGTTTCCTATGCTCAGGATACCACCCAGTGTATCAGACCATATCCTGTTGCCTGCAAGAACTAAAACTCTCAGCTACTTCTACAGCACCCTGTCCCACTGTACACTGCCATCCTCCTCACCAGCATGATAACTTACTGAACCTCTGAAACTGTAAACAAGCCACCACAATTAAACATTTTCCTTATGAGAATTGTGTGGTCATAGTGTCTCTGCACAGCAATAGAAACTCTAACTAAGACAACTGGCAGTTAACCACTTAGATCATATTAGCCTGGGAGAGTGCACAGTTGTCATATGGAACAGAAGGTCATTAGTAAAGAGCTAGACATCCGTGGAGCTCTCAATTTTGGCTAAAATCAAAAACCCCAATGACAATCTATGCTTGAGGGGATGTGGAGAAACAGGGACACTCTTCCATTGCTGGTGGGAGTCCAAACTTGTAAGACCATTCTGGAAATCAGTATGGCAGTTTCTCAGGAAAATGGGAATTGGCCTACCTCAAGATCCAGCAATTCCTCTCTTGGGCATATACCCAAATAATGAACATTCATACAACAAGGACATATGTTCAACTATATTTATAGCAGCATTATTTGTAATAACCAGGACCTGGAAGCAACCTAGATGCTCCTCAACTGAAGAATGGATAGAGAAAATGTACATTTACACGATGGAGTACTACTCAGCAGGAAAAAGCAACAGAATCTTGAAATTCTCAGCCAAATGGATGGAACTAGAAGAAACAACCCTGAATGAGGTAACCCAGTCACAAAAACACAAACATGGTATGTACTCATTCATATATAAATTTTAGACACAGAGCAAAGGATTACCAGCCTACAATCCTCTTCACCAAGAAACTAGGAAACAAGACTCTAAGAGAAAAATGCATTCCCTGAGAATGGGAAGGGCTAGGATCTCCTGAGCTAATTGGGAGCATGAGGGTAGGGGAGAAGGAGCTAGCAGAATGTCAGGAGGAGAAAAGGATGGGAAAGGAGGAAATGGAGGAGCAGAAAGGTTGAGTTGGGGGAAGAATAGAGGAGAGCAGGATGAGAGATATCATAACAGAGGGAGCCATTATAGGTCCTAGGAGAGATCTGGTACTAGGGAGATTTCCGGAGATCTACAAGGATGACACCAACTGACAATCTAGGCAATGGTGGAAAGGCTACCCTAAATGTCCTTCTGCTATAATGAGACTGATGACTACTTTATATGCCATCCTAGAGCCCTCATCCAGTGGCTGATGGAAGCAGAGGCAGACACCCACAGCTATACACTGAACTGAACTCTGGAACCCCGTTGCAAAGAGGGAGAAATGAAGACAAAGGGGTCAGATCAGGATGGTGAATCCCACAGAGAGAGCTGACCTGAACAACGGGGAGCACATGGCCCCCAGACTGCTGTCCTGGACACATGGAGAGGGCCTAGGCCCAGCCCAGGATGATGTTGTGTAATTTTGGTGAGCCCCTGTGGAGGGCCCTACCCTCCATGGGGAGCAGAGGGGGGAGGGGGATGGGGGAAAGGGAGAGAGCTGCTGGGGGGTTGGCAGGGGGGGGAGAGGGAGGAGGGATTGACATATGAAATTATAATTTAAAAATTAAATAAAAAATTTTAAAATGAAAGAAAAAATAAAAATCATTTAATTAATTGAATTCTTATGAGAATGAGCAATAAACACCTTCATTTTAAAAATGACTAAAAATACTTCCTTTGAAATGTGATTTTTGCATCAACTTTTCTTTGTCAAATAAAAAGAGAATTGGAAACAAAATTACTTTCACCATTATTTTGTGTGCTTTCATTTGTTTTATGAACTTTCAATAAAGTAGATCATTATAAAGTCATTGTCCTTAATTAGCAGTCCATAACATTCCAACTAATATCTAATACTTTTTGAAGTATATCAAACTGACACATGCATAGGTCTTCTTTAAAAAAATCAAAAGACAGAAGCCTACATTGCTGTAAATAGTCTGGGCCTCATGTCAATTCCTGAAGATTTAATTCATGGATGTGTCAATGGCCTGAGGATCCACACTCTAACCTCAGAGCTCCTGTGTATTTTGTCTTCCATCTCAGCACACCATTGGGACCTTTAAACTAAACAGTGATGTTGTGTGTATTGGAAAATAATCTTCAGTATTGTTCCTTCTTTTTGATTGAGTGTTGTCTATTTCATTTCTCCAGTTCCTGTTCTATGCACAAATTGATAGCTTATATGTGGTGCTCTCTGGTCTCAGAGTCTTTTAACCTGTCACCATACACCAAGTAACACCTGCCCAAATGGTTCCACTCCTATCAAAGTCAGTCTATGATTTTGTTACCATATATATAAAAAGGAAATTTGTACATGATGCTATAGTAAAGATATTCTGATGAGGTGACTGTCTTTTCCAGGGCTCTAATCTCTATAGTAAAACTCCATGCCCACAAGCATGGTTTAGTGCAGCTTACAACTCTTAGGTAATATTCTATCTCTGAGTAAAGTCAGGGCAGAAACACAAGCAAAGGCTATAGAAGAATGCAGTTTATTTGCTTGTTTCTCATGGCTTGCTCAGCTACAGCTAAGGACCACTTGACCAGAGGTAACAAATTTACAGTGTGCTGTGTCTCTCATAATAATCATTAATTAAGAAAATCCCCCTAAGTCTTACCAAGAGGCAATCTGGATGAAGTTAGTTTCTCAATACAGAATTCATGAAGCACCTCCCCCAGTTTGTATTAACAATGTAGACTGATAAGGAAAATAAAAAAGACCAGATGATTGGCCTGAAATAGTGCAGGGAGCTCCAAGAAAGCACCTGTGTTCTCTCCTATGCTGGGATGAGTAATTTTGTAATGCAACTACCTATGAATGCTGCTCAATTAACCCATCTTATCATTTTAGACATTGATAAAATTATGACTGTGGATGGTCATCTGGTATGAATAGAGAACTACACATCCCCAGAAAAACTCACATAGAACACTAATTTTAACTTTTTAAAGTGATTATTCTTTATTTTGTTTTGTTTTTCAAGACAGGATTTCTCTGTATAGCTCTGGTTGTCCTGGAAGTCATTCTATAGATCAGGCTGCCCTCAAACTCACAGAGATCCATCTGCCTCTGCTTCCAGAATGCAGTGTTGGGATTCGAGGAGTGCACCACCAACACCTGACTGTTGTTGTTGTTGTTGTTTTTGTTTTTAAATCACATATCTCCTACTCTTTCCTTCTACTTGTTTTGAAACAAGCAGTTTGACTCGAAGTTCTGATTTTTGCCTGAGATATCCACCATCACTGATATTTTATGGTATAATATAATGTTACTATAGCAGTATTTAACATAGTTTCTCTTGCTTTTTTATTACATTTCATAATCTCTCTAAAAGAAATTCAATAAACTACACAAATTCTTTTGTTCTCTATCTCATTTATTCTCTTATTTTATGATAAGTAATTTCAACATTCATTATTGAAATTTAAAATGCAGCATATATTGATATATATCGTCAAAGAACACACAAATTTTCACCATCTGATAATCATTTCCTTTTTCTTTTTACATCGATTATTTTATTTTACTTAGTTTTTATTACAAGATATAGCATGAATCCTAAAATTTATTATTTTAACAAACAATTATTATGTATTTATCCTTATATATCATGTTCATTCAAGACTATTCAACTGATCCTGGAAAAACCAGTATTTTGAGAAGCAAATGAATCATTACACTGAATACATGTGCTGAGCCATAGAATATATTCCAAATAAAGAGAAGAAATCTGAACAAGACAAGCAGAGGGCAAAGAGACAATAAGGCAGCAGAACTGGCTACATGATTGAATGAAAATAATAGGAAAGGAATTGGTGTGAAACCTAGGATTGAGAAGGAAATAGAATAAAGGTAATACCCTAAGGAGAAAATCCCTAACTACACTGAAGATGTTATATACATGGTCCAGTTATCTCACATCAGATAATAACATTTTTATGACAACAACATATTTGCATGTCTGCAATAGATAGTTTATTAGATCACCAGAGGAAAAATCATGATTGAAAATAGAGTGTTTTCAATTTAATGTTCATAATCATGGCTACTATTTCCAATTTATTTTACTTGAATTGAACTATAATCATTTGTGAAATCTGTGTGACAATAAAAATGCTTAAAAACATTGATTAAAGTCATAGCAAAACACTCATCCTCAAAAATACTTTAGGAGGCATTTGGAATTTAAAAATACATAGTTACTTTCAAGAATGAAGTGTCCAAATAGAGACTGAAGGTTAAAAATGTTTTTAACCATGCATTTCTCCTTAAGCTTTATGAAATGCCGTATTCCAGAAGAATTGTAATATACTTGGAAACCCCTATGGAGTGCAAGAAAAAGATTTTTATGCAGTTCTTATGTCTTTCTTTTCTTGGCTAATGGAAAACAAATGAAATGATGGAAAAGTCGCATTAGAGTCAGTCACACATCATAGATTGCCTTTCTTAGTGTGTCATTGTATAAAATGACTTGATGTGCCCCAGGAGAGAATTCCATTAGAACACATGCCCTTTTCATTCAGAACCTCAGCTTCATAAAGCAGAGTAGATAGAAAGTGAAGGAACCCCATCTGAAGACTTGAAGTTGTAATAGATAGAGGCAACACTGACTGGAAACCCAGTGAAAGTTATAAAGAATGGAAAACTCCCATTCTCTCCTAATCTGCATGTAACCAAAGGGCTGGCATTTCTAAAATCCTTTTTTCTTTAACTCAACCACTTAAAACATGCAGTAACTACAATGAATGTCAAGGAAGTGGTAACATTGTTTGGGTACATTGGCAACAAAATACTAAATTTTGCTTTCCATTAACCTCACTATAGTGACTGATTTCTGGGTCAACTTGACTCAAGCTAGAGTCATCTGAGAGAAAGAAACTTCATTTGAGAAAATGCCCCCATAATAGCAAGCATTTCCTTGATTCCTGGTTGAGAGAGGAAGACCCACACCATTATGAATCATGCTTAACCCTGGGCTGTTGGTGCTGAGTTGTATAAGAAGCAGAAGGGGCAAGCCAGAAGAGTAAGCCAGTAAGCAGCACTGCTCCATGGCCTCTACATCAGCTCCTGCTTCCAGATTCCAGCCCCTTTTGAGGTCCTGTTCTAAGTTCCTCCAGTCATAAACAGTAATGATGATGCATAAGTCAGATTAACCCTTTCCTCCCCAAGTGTTTTTGTCATGGTGTTTCATCACAGCAACTACAATATTAACTAAGGTATTTATCTTGTGAATGACATTGGGTGATGGATTCAATTTTTACTATTTCTCTTAAAACATTGGCATATCAAAACCATGCTAATTAAATCTACAGATTTTTCTGATTGTAAATGACTACCTTATGTAAATGACACTTACAATTAAGTATTGTCTCAAAAAATCAATCAGATGAAACAGAATGAAACCCACTTTTGCATTCATTTTATTCATTACACTTAATATAATCATGTTTAAGTCTCATTTTTATTAATTTTATGCTATTAAATGGTTTTCCATAATGTAGGACAGTATTTTCCATGACTTATCAAAATCCTTGGAATAGTAGAATAATTACAACAATGTGCCTTATCACATATAATATGTGATATTTTATATTTTACCATTTCCTAGTTTACTTATAAGTTATTTAATATATTATTTTATAATTTCACAAATATATATATATATATATATAATATATTGACCACCTAATTACGCTCTCAAAATTCAACTAACTTTCCCAACACATTTCTCTCTCTATTTCATGTTCATTCTCCCCCCACACACCCCCCCCCCGATTAATTTGTTTTTGACACATGCTACAATACCAACTTATTAAGATGTACCCACTGGGGCTGAAGAGATGGCTCAGAGGTTAAGAGCACCGACTGCTCTTCCAGGGGTCCTGAGTTCAATTCCCAGCAACCACATGGTGGCTCACAACCATCCATTATGAGATCGGGTGCCCTCTTCTGGTGTGCAGATATACATGGAAGCAGAATATTGTATACATAATAAATAAATAAAAAAAAAGATGTACCCACTTGTGCAAAAGTTGCACAATGGTTGGTGGAGAGTAACCAACATGTTCTAATTGCATTTGTGGTATGCTTCATGTGCGATATGCATGATACTGTAAATTTGATTTTTAAAAAAAAAAAATCCTTGGGCAGAGATGCTTAATTATACTATGGGAAGTAGCTAATAGAGCAGCTCATAACTGATCAAAGTGCTGGTAATAATTGTTTATGAGTACTCACTCCTACATAGAATATTTGTGTCAACCTTCCTCTCTCCTCCAAGGCTCAGGGATCATCACAGAAAAGGGACCAGAGACAATGTAAGGATAGAGGGTGAGAGAAGAATGCCTTGAAATTGTCTATTATGGACATAAGATGGCTGCTTACCATAGTTACTGGCCTAAGGAGCCAGTTAATTTTCCATAATCCATGGTGAGCGTTTCCAGAAATTCACCTTTCTCTGAGGAGCTATTGGTAGTTCATGGCTACTGGCAGAGGTTTACTTTCCTTTGGCATGGTGTCCACCAGTATATTCCCTCATGTCCATGCAGGCATGGGCTTATGGAAACCACTAAGCAGACTTGGGTTGTTTTAAGCCTTTTAAAACAATATACAACAGTTTGCATACCATTCAAATGTAGTACCCAATAAGCAATAGAATATACCTTTTGTAGATATAGCAATGAAAAATTTACTATTTCTTCTTGTTAATTGTTTTATACTAAAGTAAATTTAAAAGCATATTCTTTTTTCCACTGTCGAGTTGTCTCATTTTAAAACTGTAATTTCTTTTGTTAGTTTGTGTGTGTGTGTGTGTGTGTGTGTGTGTGTGTGTGTGTGTGTGCATGCCCATTTATGTGTGTATATGATGGAATTGTGTTGAGGTTAGAGAACAATTTGTGACAATTGGTTCTGTATTTACACTATATGGGTTCTAGAAAGTAAATTATACCGGGCATTGGTGGCGCACGCCTTTAATCCCAGCACTCGGGAGGCAGAGGCAGGCAGATCTCTGTGAGTTTGAGGCCAGCATGGTCTCCAGAGAGAGTAAGCTCCAAAGCTACACAGAGAAACCCTGTCTCAAAAAACCAAAAAAAAAAAAAAAAAAGAAAAGAAAAAAAGAAAGAAAGTAAGTAAATTTAGGCTATGATGCATATTGGCTGCTGTCTTTTATAGTTGAGGCATTAGGCCCCGACACTCATTTTTTTTTGATCAGGTGACCTTTGGCAATGTTCGTTATTTTTCTCTATTGTTTATTCTTTTTTGTACAACATTAAGACTATGATTTCATCATGCAATCATATTTTAAAGTTTTTTATTTAAATTAGAAACAAGCTTGTTTCACATGTCAATCTCAGTTCCTCCTCCCTTCCCTCCTCCCTTGCCCCCCACCAGCCCCTATCCCATCCCCTTTCTGCTCCCCAGGGAGGGTGAGGACGGCCATGGGGGATCTTCAAAGTCTGTCTTATTATTTGAAGCAGGGCCTAGGCCTTCCCTGGTGTGTCATGTGTCACGGCTGACAGAATATCCCTCTATGTGGAATGGGCCCCCAAAGTCCATTCATTCACAAGGGATATATACTGATCCACTGTCAGAGGCCCTATAGATTGCCCAAGCCTCAAACTGACACCCACTCTCAAGGAATCTGGATCAGTCTTGTGCTGGTTTACCAGCTTTCAGTCTGGGGTCTATGAGCTCTCCCTTGTTCAGTTCAGTTGTTTCTGTGGGTTTCTCCAGCCTGGTCTTGAGACCTTTGCTCATCACTCCTCCCTCTCTGCAACTGGATTCCAGTTCAGTTCAGTGTTTAACTGTGGGTGTCTCTTTCTACTTCCATCAGCTCCTGGACAAAGGCGTTATGATGGAATATAAGGTAGTCATTTAAGGTAGGTTCTCTACTATTGCTTAAATTGTTAGTTGGTGTCATCCTTGTAGATCTCTGGATAGTTCCCTATTGAAAGTTTTCTCTTTAAACCTAAATTGGCTCCCTCTATTGTGTTATCTCCTTTCTTGCTCTCCTCAATTCTTCCCCTGACTAAATCTTCTGGCTCTCTCATGTCCTCCTCTCCCTGCCTCTTCCCCCCTTCTCTTTCTCCTATTTCCCTTCTCCCCATGCTCCCAATTTGCTCAGGAGATCTTGTCCCTTTTCCCTTCTCCTGGAGGACCATGTATGTCTCTCTTAGGGTCCTCCTGTTTCCTAGCTTTTCTGGCAGTGTGGATTGTAGGCTGGTAATACTTTGCTTTATGTCTAAAATCCATACATGAGTGAGTACATACCATGTGAGTCTTTTTGTCACTTGGTTACCTCACTCAGGATGGTTTTTTCTAGTTCCATCCATTTGCCACAATCCTAATGTCAACACACATATTTTCCCAACTATGTCAAATTCCATGCCTAAAAATGTTGGCTTTTAAATTTTTACTTTACTCTTGTGTGTGTGTGTGTGTGTGTGTGTGTGTGTGTGTGTGTGTGTGTGTGTGCTTTATGTGTATGTCTGTATGTGTTTATTTATGCATATGTGTGTGTTTGTTCATATGTGTGTTTACATATGTGTGTATGTAATTATGTGCATATATTTACACCTGTGTTCACTTTAATGTTGAGACTATTAGTCAATGTCAAGTGTCTTCTTTGATGCTGTTCATGTGACATTCCCAAATTTTTTGAGAGAAGATATTTCACTGAACCGGGGGCTCAACAATTCATCTACACCATTTGGCTAGTAAATCCTGCATCATTCTCATTGGCCCTGAGATTGCAGGCATTTGAGTTATGGGAGTGGGTTAAGGTCCTCATTCCTGAGAAGGATGAACTTTACATACTGAGCAATCTCTCTAGTTACTTTTATCTTTGTTTGAATTTCATACATTTATGTACATGTTCTCACCAAGCATCAAAGAGAAATTTGATTCCATCACACAAATAATACATCCCTTATAAAACTATAGAGTCAGCATAAACAAATAAAAATAATTTCAATTGCATATTTTATATAATTCAATAACTCTAAAGTACTTTAGACATTGCTAAAAATTCTTCAGTAGACAAATGACATTACTTACAATATCATCTATTACAATTGTAACAAGAAATTTTATAGTATATTTACATCTTATTACTAAACAAACCATGGGAAATTAGAAGAATTACTGGAAAATAGTGGAACGTACTGTTAGCCGTTAAGACTTAAAGGAAGATTTCAAATAAGATTTGACTAAGTCTTAGAAAAGTGAAGAACAACCCTTCTCTTGTACAGGAAGTGACACCAATATATAACATATTGTTAGGTGAAATAGTTTTTTCATTAATTGTACTCTAATTATTTCTGATATGCCAATGAAATCCTATTTATTTTTTTGAAATAATTTCAGTGTAACAATTATTGGATATTGTTCTCAAAAGAACTTATAATCCTAAGGAGACACTTGGCAATATGCAAATTATACCAACTAATAGTATTGTTCCTTCAACTGTTGCATTTTCTTTTTTATTACTTCATAGTATTCATAAGTCCTGTTACTATTTGATGATCTTTGGGGAAAGTTACTAGTCTGCCTATTATGACTCTTAAAGCAAATCATTCCTACTTCCTTTTTAATTCTGTTTTTAAATGAAAGCAATTTATGTTACAGTCATATCTGGACCTATTTGTAGTTCTCTTGGAATCAACTATAGGTTGTTGTGTTCATTTTTATGTTGAAGTGCATTAGAAATAGCATTCTCTTTAAAAGTAACAAAACTAAAAACAGATTTACAAACAAAGATCACTAGTTGTAACACAAATAATAAAAATTAAGAGACAGATATTCGGGTTAAAGCTGAAGACCAGAAAAGCAAAGCAGTCAGCCACAAGAGAGCTCTTACCTTTATGAAATCTTCAGGCTAAAAAAAAGAGAGTGAGTTCCTGGCTCATCCCACCTTATATTCCTTTCTAGTGCTGGTGTTAAAGATCTGTGCCACCAAGTAGCATATATAAAACCTCATATACAATTGTGGGATTATGATACAATAAAACAATATAAAAAATTAAGTAAAATAGAATATACATGATGTGGGATAATGCTCTCATATTGGTTTAATAAATTGCTGATTGTCCAATAGTCAGGCAGGACATATAGGAGTGACTATGAGACTAGGAGAATTTTGCAAAGAAGAAGGCAGAGAATGAGTTGACAGCCCAACGCAGAGGATGAGAATGCCTTACTGAGAAAATGTACCAAGCAACCACGTGGCTAAACATAGATAAAAATTATGGGTTAATATAAATTGTAAGAGTTTGTTAGTAATAAGCCTGAGCAACAGGTCAAACAGTTGAGAACTATATAAGCCTCTGTGTGTTTATTTGGAACTAAGTGGTTATGGGACTGGGCAGGACAGAAACTTCCATCCACATGTACACCTAGAAATATAATTATCTTAAGAAACAAAACAGTTCATAATAAAAAGGTTTTGTTCAGAAATTGAAATGTAGTGGTGAGTGCTTGTGTGGGTGTGAGAGAGAAAATGAGGTAGCTTATTTTGTCATAAATGTTTAGAAATATGCCACTGAATCTTTTGAAGATTTCTTACACAGAATTTTATTCTAAGTCATACTCTAAGTCATACTCTCATATCTAGCATAACACATCTGCTGCTGTCTGGTTTGCCATGGGTAATTAAATCTATAATTCACATAGCTTGCAGAATGGCTGGGGGTTGCTCAGGTTAGTGCAAACTTATTAAAAAACAATAGTGTGGGCTGAGAATATAAATCACTGGCAACAAGAATGCCTAGCATGCATGAGAACCTAGATTGAATTCCCAGATCCACACGACAGAAAAGCAAAATATCGGCAATATTTTATGATTATTAATAAATCTAAATCAGATGAAGGTATATTGACTTTCAAGATCATCCACAGTTTTTTGAAAACATGAAACACAGCATTTGCTGTGAGCCAGAAATTTTCTTTCCTCAACAATAAAATAACAATTTTAAAAGCATTTCACAACATAACATAGCCGTTCTTACTTTGCATTTATTTCAACTCTTTAAAAAAGTCTGTATTCTGATTTCTTTGTATTACATACATGTCTTCTTTTTCATGGGATCTATCTGTCAACCATTGGTATTGCCAAGTGTGGCAAATTGTGTGGTATTATTTCTGTGCAGATATGAACCAATGTTTACTCATTCCTAATAAAGAACCAAGAAAGATCAAAGTATGGATACTTCCAAAGTCCAAACTGGTGAATCTATGAGTTTTATTGGGGTTAATTACAGGAATATGAATAAAAAGTTACCTACAGAATATTTGAAAAAATAAAATTTCCCTATTTACATAGAAGAATTTTCACATATATAATTTAGAAATATGTTGTCTGATGAATGGATTCATTAATTTAGATGTTAAAATGTTAATGAAATCAGGTCATATTTGGTAGAAGACACCTGTCTTCTTAGCATTAAAGAAGCTGTGGTGAGAGGATTTCTTTGAATTCAGGGCCAGCCTGAGATACACAGGAAAACTGTCTCCAGAAACAAGCACACCTCTCTCTCTCTCTCTCTCTCTCTCTCTCTCTCTCTCTCTCTCTCTCTCTCTCTCTCTCTCTCTCTTGAGTGTGTGTGTGTGTGTGTGTGTGTGTAAGTGTTTAGAAATCATAGAACTTGTGAAATCATTGATAGTTCTAATTAAAGAAAAATATGTAAGTTACATTTGGCATATCTAATTTTGTATGAGATCATCTTTGCCTAAATTTACACAGGTGGCATAAGATCCTACTGTTTGTAGGACAAGATCAAGTTATTGTAGAAGCTACATTTAGGTACAAACTTAAAGAAACCAGTTGTCTATTGACTCAACATATCATTTGGAACCTTACATCTTGTCTTTTCCCAAAACTCAAAAATAAATATTTGCTAACAGCAGTTTCCTGGAAGAAATGATTACAGGGTATGTCATCAAGTTTGGCTTAATGGATTCTTGCTTCAATTCTTTTAAAGGTACCGTCAAACAAAAAATGAGACACACTTTCAGAAATTATCAAATACTGAAAAACAACAACACCAAAAAAAAAAACACAAATACAAACTTAGTTTTAGAAATGGCTATTGAACAATATAAAAGCAGAAACAGATGCTATTTTTCCCAGGAGCTGTGGTCCCCATTACACCCTAATTCAGTCATGCAGAAACCCTATATGAATAGGCATGTGGACCTTGAGGATCAGTGGATCTGATGCCTGGCTGCACATGGCTCATTTTAGCTGCAGCAGAGTAAAGAAAACTGTACTCACATTTTGAAAGAGATGTGTCAGACAAGAGTTTTACTTAGTGGAACTTTCCAGTTGTGTGATATGAAAATTTCAAATCAATAAATATCAACGTCTAAAACATTAAGCTATGGATATTGAGAGGTTAGTATTATCTTCTAAGAGTGAATCATCCTGGGCTTTTATGTCCGCTCCTGTTCCCAGATGTAATTCCCAGTTATGGTCTGTAACTTTCACGGATACCAGTAACTAATAGATCTTTTCTTTGGCTCCCAGACTTTTCTTTTCATGTGAATCTTTCAATCAACAATAATTAAAGATCTGCACTAATTTAGTCAAATTAAAAAACAACCAAACAAAACCCGTCATCCATTTCCACATATGCATCAACTCTACAAAGATGTCCCTGTTCCTTGTATGAATTAAGTTATTCTGACCTGCTGAGCTCCTATTATTCTTCGTCTTCTAAAAGTTGTTGATTTTGCTTTATCCTAGGCTCTCCATAACCCAGTTGATCTGATCCCTGAGCACACTCACTGTCTTTCATAGGATGTGATTTTACACTTAGTCTATGGACACTCTATTTTACCCAAAAGTTATTTAATTGTCCATTTGAAGTACAGTTTCATATGAATACATGACTACTTTGTTCCCTGAGCACTGATAGATTCTGAAATATCAAGCATATTATAACTAAACAGTAATTCCATTTTCACCTTGATAGTCATTTTTCAGACTGTGGTTATTATTGTTGTTTTCTTAAGTACCCCAGATCGTCAGTATGGTCCAAACTTGTGAATACTCATTATCAATTTGTTATTCAAATTTCTTTTATAACTCTTTAACACTTAAATAGTCAAAATATTTTATAGTATCTCATTGAAGTTAAAACTTTATTCGGTTTCTTTGTGTCTGTGTTCTTTTTCTTCTGTCTTCTTCTTCCTCCTCCTCTTTCTCCTCTCCCCCCCCCTCTCTCTCTCTCTCACACACACACACACACACACACACACACACACACCACAGCTCTCTCCCTGTACTATTTGGTCTTTCTCTTATTCATTTTCTTCTCTGTAAGAAAGAGTTTCTGCCTTCACAGTGGAATCAACTATAAAAAGCAGCTATCTTGACATAGGTGTTCTTACTAAAGAGAAAATACTCTATACAGAGCCCCTTCCTGTAGCCCTACTAGACAGCCAGAGTTTCCTTTCCTTTTGAGATAAATGTTCTTATTTATTGTAGTTTGGTCCTAACTCGGTTGACATTCTGAGCAATGCAGTTAATTAGATATTTCCTGCCTCTGCATTCTCTATTATTCATATTTTATATCTTTGCTTTTGTGTTGTTTTCAGCATAGAGTTCTCTCAATTCCTTTTGACTTTAGATATTTGCAAGTAAAGATATTATTAAAAAAACACCCACTCCTGATAGTTTCAGCTCTTCATTAGCCACCATTTCTCCTTTCTTTCCTTCCATTGCAAATATTCTTAAAAACAAAGTATTTTTATCCATGTTTTATGATTAACATGTGCTGAAACATAAAGTTCTAAAATGAAACATGCATTACTTAAAATGCAACACTATATTTAAAGGACAGCATGCATAGTATTTTATAGATCTCAAAATACTAGATTTTTTGCAACTATGTAATAACTACGTAAATGAGGCTTTTATTCTAGTGTTATTGCTAATTAATTGATATTTCATATTTTTAACTCTTAATCTCAACAATATCCATCGCTCTTTTCTTCCTATGCCTTTTTGAAAGGTTGTGATTGGTAAGGCAATGATGATATGAACAGCAGTAGTGTGTGACATTTGGGAATTAAGGGACAGAAAAAGACTCCACATTTCTCATTGTTTTCTGTTTCCTGTAAATAGCACTGAAAATGATATCTGTAGATACTATAGAAGATAATAGTATTGTCACCAAGTTCACCAAGTCAATGTATTCTGGGTGAATATTATTGAGAATCAATTACTGATCTTCTACACTGTTAATATTAGTTGGAAACTAATTTTATTCTGCTAATGACCAATTGATTTCCCTTTATCAGTATCACCTGAAACTTCATTCTTCTTATCTGGTGATCTTATTCTTTAATATCTGACACAACTTTCTAGTTTTGTATTCCTGGGGCTTCTTTTTGCCTCTTTATTTTCCTGGTCTGTCTTCTAGACTCAGATAATTTATTATTTGATTTGATCTATTGTTAAGTATACTGAATTTATCTCCTATTTGTTAATATCTTACTTTAAATGAGGTATTTTAACAGTAACAAAACAAAATTTTAACCAATATAAGAATCAAATGTATAAAACTTGGGACATTTTTCTTTCTAATTTCATATTAATTTGTTTATTCATTTATTTTACATTGACATGTAAAATTATACGTTCCTATATGTACAATATTAATCCATGTACAACATGGATTAATCTTTTTTCTGAATATTTCCAGTATATCATATCATTTATCCTAATATTTGCATGAAATTGAAGTCTAGTTTTTAGGAAAATAAATTTAAACAGTGAATATCCATTGAGGAGAACATTTTTTTCTGAAATATCATGTCTTTAATTAGGCTTTCAAGTTTCAGATGAGAAATGCAATTTTTACTGGTTACCCATTGACAAATATGTCAAAATACAGGAAAGAGTACTCAAAAATTATGCTATAGTATACTTTCAGTAAGAGACATTTTAATAAATCATCTGGTGGAGTGTTTATGTATTTACTTTTATGTCGTGTGTAATATATGAAGTATTAAAGTATTTTAATTCAATGGTAATGATATAAAATAGGTAGAACAGAACGTTGTTTATTCAATTTATTTTTGGTTTTTTGAGACAGGGTTTCTCTGTGTAGCTTTGGAGCCTATCGTGGCACTCCCTCTAGAGACCAGTGTTTATTCATTTTGTATAAATATTAAATCATTAAAATGTTATTATTTTAATAATGTTTCTGTTTGTGTATCTTTGATAAGATTTCAATTCTCCTCCTGAGAGATTTGTGGAAATATATCTCAAAGAAGAAAATATGCTTTTAGAATCTCAAAGGGATTTGAAGGCTCAGTGTCATAACAAAGTAGCAATGTACTTGTGTCAGGAAAACTATTGTTAAGTATAGGTGAAAACTGGAAAGGGCATGTCTCAACATAACACATTGTTGGTAACTGACTGAAACACATCAAATCATTCTTTGGCCAGTATTACACTTTCCATAGTTTGGAAAATTTCAGAATCATAATTTTAACTAGACAATTTTATGTATTGTAATAACAATAGACCATTTAAATTTTTGGCAGATATAAAAGTGATGATCCATTTCAGATCTGTATTCATTCCATTGTGCACCACCCAGTCTTATATTATTCCTTTCATGTAATGAAAAATGTGACCAGATTTTATTCTTTTAGTTATGAGTATGGAAATATATATATCACGGGAAAAACTTACTAAGCAAGTCACATACTACTACATTTGTTTGCAGAGGAGCTCAAAACATATTTGGGGAAGTACATGGCACTGGGAATGAAATGAATGATTCTCTCTGTGCGTTCTTTAATATATTTTTCATATGCGTGTAACTGCTAACTACAAAAACTAACACAGGTCAACATCAAATTGAATATCAATATCAACTTATAAATTTCTAGGAACTGCCCTGAAAAGCAATGTTGAGTATTTATTAAACAGGATTTTTGCTATAAGTTGAATTTTAAATTTAAAGTTACTTTGAAGTTTTTAAGCACAGACGGTATATATGCTTGCTGCCTATTATTCTGCACAAGTGAAGCCAAAAAATAAGAAGCACTGGGTCTCTTTAAGTTTAATTCACAGTTCTGGCTATTACCAATAATGCTGCTATGAACACAGTTGAACAGATGTCCTTGTCGTGCATCCTTTGGGTATATGCCTAAGTGTGCAATTGCTGGATCTTGAGGTAGACTCATTCCCAATTTCCTGAAGAACCTCCATACTAATTTCCAAAAGTGACTGTACAAGTTTGCATTTCCTCCAACAATAGAAGTGTGTTCCCCTTTCTCCACATCCTCTCCAGCATAAACTGTCCTTGGTGTTTTTGATTTTACCCATTCTGAGAAGTGTAAGATGGTATCTCAGAGTTGTTTTGATTTACATTTCCCTGATGGCTAAGGATGCTAGGCAATTTCTTAATTGGCTTTCAGCCATTTTCGATGCCCCTCAATGGAAGAATGAATAAAGCAAATGTGGTACATTTACACAATGGAGTACTACTAAGTAGAAAAAAATGAAACCTTGAAATTTGAAGGCAAATGGATGGAACTAGAAGAAACCATTATGAGTGAGGTAACCCAGACACAAAAAGACAAACATGGTATTGCTCACTCATAAGTGGATATTAGACATAGAGCAAAGAATAACTACCCTACAGTTCAAAACCCCATAGAAGCTGAGAAATAAGGAGGATCCTAAGAGACATATGCATGGTATCCCATAAAATGGAGCATTGTGGGAGCGCAGGGTGAGGGAGGAGGGAGTTAGGAGAAAGAAGAGGGCAGAAAAGGAGCGGGGAGGAAAAAAAGGGATCAGGAAGGTCCAGTTGGGGTTAAAACAAAGAAAGACAGCAAGAAAAGAGATACCATAATAAAGGGAGCCATTATAGGTTTAAAGAAAAATCTGGCACGAGGGAATGTCCAGGGATCCACAAGGATGACCCCAACTAAGAATCTAAGCAATAGTGGAGAGGCTACCTTAAATGCCCTCCCCCGGTAATGAGATTGATGACTACCTTAAATGCTATCCTAGAGCCTCCATCTAGTAGCTGATGGAAGCAGAAGCAGAGATTAATAGCCAAGCACAGAGTCAAACTCCTGGAATTCAGTTGTACAAAAGGAAGAGTGATGAGCAAAGAGTTCAAGACCATGCTTTGGAAAAACAACAGAAACAACTGACCTGAGCAAGCAGAAGTTCATGGACCTCAGTCTAACAGCTGGGGAAAAAGCATAAGACCAAACCAGACCTCCTGAACTTGGGTGTCAGTTAGGAGGCCTAGGCATTTTATGGGGCCTCTGGCAGTGGAATCAGTATTTATCCCTAGTGCATGAATGGGCTTTGGGGCCCATTTCTTATGGAGGGATACTTTCTCAGACAAGATACATGGGGGAGGGCCTAGGTCCTGCCCCAAATGATGTGACAGACTTTAATGATCCCCATGGCAGGCCTCACACTCCCTGTGGAGTGAATAAGGGAGAGATGGGGGTTTGTGGGCAGCATGGTAGCATGGGAGGAAGAACAAACTCGGATTAGTATGTAAAATAAGATATGTTTTTAATTTAAAAAAATATTTAAAGATTTTTAATTCACAAATATTTCATTGTTTAATGTGCTATAACAGTGACTCTTGAGGAATATATTAAAATAATTTGGCCTCAATACCTACACATTATGAAAATAAGAGCATGTTCCACTTAGAGGTAGTGATGCCAGATTCAATGTCATGTTAATAACAGTTATGAAGTGTTTTTTACTGAAAAGACAGTGTTTCCATAAGACTCCCATGAGCAATTGCAATAGTAAAGTAGAGTATGTATAAACTATTCAGCTTAGACAAAAATAATGGAAACTTATTGCACACATGATAATGGTTATGAAATGAAAATATAATTAGTATTGTAATATGAGGTTTTTCTTTTATGCAACAAATATTTATGATTAATGTGATAAGTATATAACTACCCAATAATGACTAGTACATTGCTGTACAATATTAAATATGAAACAAACAATGACCTATATCAAGCATATGATATAGAAAAGTTATGGCAAATATGTCTCGTTGGCCAATTCTTGCCAACTATTGCTATTAGTACAGTCTTATTGGAACATAGCTGCAGTGGCCTCCCACCTCTGGTATATGGACAATTACCTACTACCACAAATTAGTTGATAAGAATTTTGGCAATTGTCAGTCAAAGTCTAAAATATTCTTGATATGTCCCTATTCTATAAATAATTCTCTATATCTTAGAATAAAGTACACATAATTTTTACAGTTTTGAGTAGGTAATTCCCAGTTTTGTGAGTGCCTTAATGCTCATTCCAAGGATACTTATTTCATCATTGTGTAGAAAGAGCACCCAGAACTTTGATTTATGAATTGTTGTGCCTTTATTACTAAAGTCAATTACCAAAAATAGAGTGGCTTGAAATAAAGAAATGTGTTTTCTGAAAGTTCTGGAAAGATGATGTCAAAAATCACTGTCTCTGGGCTGAACCCAGTTTTGCCAGGTTGTACTTGCTCTCAAGAGAGAGCCTTTGAGTTTCCTGCTGAAAATTGCTTATTCTTTCAAAATCTTATCTAAGGTTATCCAAGATTATTGAAAACAAATTTAACATATTTGGAAACAATCTTGAAGAAAAGTGGATTATAACATAAATCTTAAGATGGACTATTATGGTTTGATGGTACAAGATTTGCTCTGTTATATAAATATATATTCATATGCAGATACATCAGTAGCTAAAAATATAAAGGAAGAATTTTAAATGTTTTCAACATCAGAAAGGCATTCCAATTTGAGGTGGTAAATAAATTCAATCTAATATTAATTTTAGCAATGAATGCATGTTGAAAAAGTTCTTTAATATATAGATTTGAATGTCTTTATGTATGTTAAACTATTGTTGATTTAGTTGATTGCAGTGACTTCTGTCTCTGTCTGTTACAACTCACAAAAGAGGATAAAAAGGGTAATGATGTATTCAAGTCAGCCTGATATATATATATATATATATATATATCAAGGTTTTGTCTAAAAATGCAAAATATATGATATAAGTGATATACACATGATTGTGTGTTTGTGTATGGACAGATAAATAGATATATAGATACATGGGTATACATATAATCTACATATATCTAAAGCTTAAATGTTCTATTCCTTTTTTAAAATATTTAGTTTTAAGAAAAAACTTAATACATTTGAAAGTAAACATTCACAATTGCAAATAAGAAATTAAGGACAAAAGCAAAAACAAACTTTGTGAAGATTTGTCAATTTTGAAAAGAACAGAGTATCCATATTAAGCATATTTTGTTTATAAGCAATGATTATAAATAATTCCATTATATTATTGAAACACATATCAAAGTATGCATATGTGATTTATTACTTCAAATTACTACTCTGATAAATTTCAATAGGGCAACCAGAAAAATAAATTGATTCAATTAACAATCCTTCACAGAAAATCAGATAGGAGTTAGTCTTGATTCACAAAAGTATTCAGTTTGAATCTCAATTAAGCTTGCTATTAAAGACACATTTTTCCCTCAACTGATTGACAACTTTTGATAACTCATTACTTTTTTACTGTTATTTTTTCATGATGGCAGAAATTAAATTAGTAAAAATTCAATAATGGATAATTAAGTATATCTACGAAATGAATTTACACCTGTTTTTTAAATGTATGAGGTGTGTGTGTGTGTGTGTGTGTGTGTGTGTGTGTGTGTGTGTGTGTGTGTGTGTCTGTGTGTCTGTGTGTCTGTGTGTGTTTGTGTATTATTGTCCAAGGTTGATGCCAGATGTCTTCATTGTTTATTGAGACAGAGTATCTTGCCAAACCCAGACCTTCAAATTCTGACTAGTCCAGTTATCTAGTTTACCAGAAGCAAAGAGTGTCTATGCCTCCCTATTGCTGAATTTACAGGTGGCTAATTTGCTAGCTCAGCTTTTTTCTTGGTTTCTGGGAATCTGAATTCTGGTCCTCATGCTTTCATGGCAAGAGATGTATCTATTAAGCCATCTCTTGAATCCAAATGTAAACATAAGTCCTTATATAAAAATTAAATACTCCCTGCTTTAAAGAGAAATTTAAAAACTCAGTTTACTGCAAACATCATTGAAAATATTAATAATAAAATACATATGAACCCAATTACAGAGACGGAGGAATTATGAGCAAAGAGGTCAAGACCTGGCTGGAGAAACCTACACAAACAGCTGACCTGAACAAGGGGGAGTGCATGGACCCGAGACTGATGTCTGAGAGGCCAGCATGGAACTGATCCAGACCCCTGAACATGGATGTCAGTGAGGAGGCCTTGGCACTCTATGGGGCCTCTGGTAGTAGACCAGTATTTATTCCTGGAGTAAGAAAGGACTTTGGCATGGGCGTTGGTGGCACACACCTTTAATCCCAGGGAGGCAGAGGCAGGCGGACCTCTGTGAGTTCGAGGCCAGCCTGGTCTCCAGAGCGAGTGCCAGGATAGGCTCCAAAGCTATACAGAAAAACCCTGTCTCGAAAAAAATAAAAAAATAAAATTAAAATTAAAAAAAGGACTTTGGGTACCCATTCCATGTGGAGGGTTTGCTCTCTCAGCATGGACACATGGGGGAGGTCCTAGGTCCTGCCCAGGATGATATGACAAACTTTGTAGATTCCCCCAGTGAGGGCCTTACCCTCCCTAGGTAGCAGAGGATGGTGGAGGATGGGGGATGAGGGGAGGGAGAGGGAGCAGGGATTGACATGTAAAGCAAGCTTGTTTCTAATTTGAACTAATAAAAATAATTTCTTGGAAAAAAATCATATGCAATTATTGGTAATAGATTCCTTTGAAAATAAAAGAAATAATATAATCTATATGAATCTCATCTGCCCTGTAAGATGCCCATAAACCATTTGAGGATCATCAAGAAACCACATATGCCCTACTGCAGAAAAAGTAAGTACATATAATCCGAATGTAGTGTCTGAATTGTTTTCCAATCAACTTGCAAGTAGTATTTCTAAGTGTCTTTTTGGAAGGGAATGATGGATGTAGGGACAAAATTCAAGAAAATTATTCATTTTTGGGCCTATTCTTAGGATTCATTTCCTATTTTTGGTTGCCATGTCTAACTTCAAAAAGATAGGTTTTCCTTCATCTTACTAGATTTTGTCATGTTTGGTTGTCATCTCTTAGAATTCTGTTCTTTTTTAATGAGAGACAGAAGGGAATAGATTTGGACCGGAGGTAAGGTGGAGATGATCTGGCAGAAATAGAGGGAGAGAACACTGTAATTAGGATATATTGTATGAGAAAAATGTCAACCACAGTAACCTAAAAAATAGATAAAATTAAATATCTTAAACTGAGCACAGGATTTGTGTCCTTTAACATAACAAGTATGTACAGTACTTAGCTGCTAAATAAATAAATTCAAAAATTTTGCTAAATTTTTCATAAATCTGTAATATAATTTTCATCTGACTATTAGAATATATGTAATAATTTTGTACATAGTGTCCAGTTTTGATATGAACATCATAATTGTCAATATTAGTAAGATTTTTAATATTTAAGAATAAAAGGAATATTAAGTATTCAGAATGTTTGCTAGTGAGAAAAAGGTCTTTATTCCTAATTAAAAATTTATGCGTGCTTACTAATTCTTTTTGTAATTTTTATTAATTTTACATACTAGCCACAGTTCCCTCTCCCTTGCTCTCCTCTTCCTTCTTCCCCCACCCCCATCCATTCCTCAGAAAGAATAAGGCCTCCCATGGGGAGTCAACAAAGCCTAGCACATCAAACTGAGGTAGGACCAAGCCCTTTCCCCCTGCATCAAGGTTGAGCAAGGTGTCTCACCATAGGGAATGAGTTCCAGCTCAAGCACCTGGTCCCATTTCCAGGGACTCCACAAACAGACACAATTGTTACCCTCATGCAGACAGCCTACTTGTGTTGGTATTGGCATAAAAACAGACATGTGAATCAGTGGATCAAATTGAAGACCCTGATATTAATCCACACACCTTTGAACACCCAATTTTTGACAAAGAAGCCAAAATTATACAATGGAAAAAAGAAAGTGTCTTCAACAATTGGTGAATGGTTATCTAGTTGTTTAATTTGAATAGACTTCAAAAAGCAAATTGGAGAAAAATGCATAAAAATAAGAATCCATTTTAAACATGCTTGTCAGCCTAATCATTACTGGCAAGTTCATATATAAATGGGGTATTTAATAATGTGACATTTTTATCAGTAGCCTTTTAATCTAAGAATTTTAAAAATAAGTGAGTGACTCCAACTTCAGATGTGTCATTAATGTATTTTACTTTCAGATTTGACACCAGAATGATATAGATAATTAAAATATATTCAAGATACTCTAATTTTGTTTCAAAGAGGCCAAAAAAAAAACAGCATGCAGTTGTTGATAGTTATATGTAGACATTTATTTAAAAACACCCTTTTACTTTTTAATGTGTGTGTCTGCATGTTAATATATACATGTGTGTGCAGTTGGAGTTGGGTGTTCTGAAGGATAATGACAGGTACATGTGTGTGCAGTGGGCGTACTGAAAGATAAGGACAGGGACATATATGTGCAGGTGGGTGTTGTGAATGTCTGATGCTGGCTGACAGGTAATTCTGAGCAGCCTGAAGTGGGTGCTGGGAACAGACCTCAATTTCTCAGGAAAATTGGGAAGCACATTTAACAATACTCGACTTCTAAAGATATTTATTTCAGAGAGTATTTTTAGAGATCACTTTCTTTAAAGATTATAAAAAGTACCACTAAAATTAGTAAGCGAGAATTTTAGCAAAAATGACAAGTGAGAGAAGCCTGCAAACTCGTGAGAAAGATGTCTGTACTAATTCTCCACGCTGCTGTTGTGACATGAGATACAAAGATTGCCTTTAAAAATTAATCAGTCAATGTGAGTAAAAAACAATAAAAGGTGAATAATTGGTATAATTTACAGACAGCAATATGACAATGCTGCAGTAACCATGACATGCGAGAATGAATTTTGTTGAGTTATGTTTGTGTAGCAGGACTGGCTTTCTTCACTTTTGCCTCCAGATCCTAGTTGCTTACATGGTTTGTATTCTCTTTCCTTCCAGACATCCTAACGTAGGCTCTACATTTATACACCATTTGAACCTTAAGGGAAGCATAAGTGAATTTCTAATGCACCAATTCCTCTGACTCCTTTCTCCCTAGTTCCAACATGGAGAATATGAAGCCCTTTATTTCTTGGCAGGAGCTGCCTACAGCTCTTATCATCTGATGCCTATAAAATTACCATTGCCATTACACATGTCTCTGTAAGAAAACATGTTCCATTTTAAAAAAGGACCATGCCAGAAATCACTGTGACAATGAATCTGAAGGTTTGTGGTTTCTTTCAAATGTCTGAGTCCTGTAATGGATATTTAAGCCATAGTCCCTTTAAAAGATTAAATGACTACTTTAGGTAACTACTTGGGAAGTTCATAAAATTATATAGAAACATTCCGCAGAGTAGAACAGTTACTGTCCAGATGGCTTTCTATAAGAACTACCAGCTGCAACCCATCACCAGGAGCTAGTGACAAGCAGAATAGTAGGCCCCTCCCCAGGCAGCAGGAATCCAAATCAGGGCTCCAAAACTCAGCAATTGGTATGTAATGAACTCTCAAGTGATTTTGATTCATAATCAAATATTGAGAAATAAATGTCACAGAAATAATCAGAAACAGGGAGGAATATTTGAATGTGGTTCTTAGCTATGAATCCTTGTTCTTCAAGTGGAAACATATGACAAGGATCATTGCATGTCATGGCTTCTGAGCATATTACATGCCCTAAACTTGAAAGCTAAGAAAGTTAATAATTGCTTTTCAATTTTTATTCTTCTAAAAAGTAGTCTTATTCAGTCCTGGAGAGTTGACTCAGTTCCTAAGAGCACTTGTTACTCTTGCAGATGACTGAGGTAGATTCCCAGTGTCCACATGGTCTCTTAAGATTTTCTGAGTCAAAATTCAGAGTTACCTTCTGAACAAGTAAGTCTTAACCATCTTCTACTTAGAAAGTGTCTACTCTTCATAACACTGAGAAAGAATGTTTCCCAGATCTCACTTATCAGTGCAAACAAAAGACTGTTACCCTAGCTAAGAGTGGGGATCCACACCATAAATCCCAGCACTTGGGAGGCAGAGGCAGCGGCAGAGGCAGAGGCAGTGGCAGAAGGATCTCTGTGAGTTAGAGACCAGTCTGGTCTACAAAGTGAGTTCTAAGTCACCCAGGACCATTATACAGAGAAACCCTGTCAAAAACAAACAAACAAAACTAACAAAAAACTTTTTATTTTCTATATTTTTTTTATAAATCAAATGTATTAGTGTGCTGAAATGTGATGTTTGTTTTTTCTGCAGTTGGTTATGCTTTCAGTCATACAAAAGGCAAAAATAGGTATCTCTTTTCTTGTTCTCCTCTATTCTTCCATGCTGGAGAAACCCACAGAAACAACTGTCCAGACCAAGTGAGAGCACATGCACCCCAGTCATAAAGCTGGGGGATCAGTTTTGGACTGAACCAAATCCTCTGAATATCGGTGCTGGTTAGCAGTCCTTGGCAGTCATAAGACCGATGACAATGGAACCAGTATTTATCCCTAGTGCACAAATGGACTTTGGGAGCCCATTTCCTATGGAGGGATACTCTTTAAGACCAGATACAGACAGGAGGGCCTAGAACCTCCCCCCAATTTATGTGATAGACTTTGATGATCCTGCATGGAAGCCCTCACCCTCCCTGGGGAGTGGATGGGGGTGGGTTGGAGTTCAGAGGGGGGCATGGGAAGGTGGGAGGGTGAGGAAACTTGGATTAATATGTAAAACAAGATTGTTTTTAAATTAAGTAAATTAATTTTTTAAAAAGTAAAAACAGAAATTGGAGACAGCTCATTTGGTAAAGTGCTTGCTATAAGGACCAGAGTTTGAACTCCGATTACCTACATATAAAGCTGAGCAGAGTAGTGTAATACTCAAGGAAGAGACACATGGACAACCACGTAATATTGCCAATTTTCTGAGATCTTACCCATTAAATGTCTCAAAGAGTAGGATGTAAGGTCATAAAGGAAGATCTCAAATATCTACTTCTGGCTTCCACACAAGCATACATACATACGGACAGACAGACAGACAGACAGACAGACACACACACACACACACACACACACACACACACACACACACACACACACACAAATTCTATAGACTGTACTATGTAGAGCAACAACTTGATGAATCATATGTAAATGTGTTAAGGTCTGGCCACTGGGACTGGATAACCTGTCAGGAGTTCATCTCTGGACAAGACTAATTCTTATTCTCTCAGCAGCCATTAACTGTCTGTAGCTCATTTAGTGGTGGGGGTTCATGAACTATCCAACATCCATGTCAGGATGTCAATTTGTGTTATCATTATTTGTTTCTGTTTTTAGCCAAACATATTGTTAAAATTCCATGGATGCAGCTCCCTGTACTAGATAGAAAACACTAACTCACTGAAGAAAGTCTAATACTATGTATGGCTTTTACAACCTTTCTGTACCCTCTTCCATGCAGTTTCCCTAGTCTTAGGTATAGGGGTTATTATATTGTAAATGTGTTAATATTGAATGATTATCACATGATCATTGTTTTATTCATATTCATTATGTGTTTCACATTAGTTATGTGTTTCTTTGATGCTTTGTGCTAACTACTCCTGTCTGGTGAGGTCTTGGACCACTATGAATTTCCTAAACAAATATAATTACAACCTTCATTTTAAGCATCTAACTTTATAGCCAGAAGTAAGATTAATCTTCAAGCATTATGAAAAAAAGCTTCTTTTTGCAGCATACATGTGTAGTTAACTAGGGTAACAGGACCACACATGAATTTTCTTTTATCAAATGGGCAGTAGGTCCAATTATACAGTCATTGTTTCCCTCCATGACAAAGGTGCCACTATTACACCCTTGAGTATATCTTCTTATGCTGAACATGTTGTAGTTCATAGGCTTTACAGCTGGCTTGAACTACTGACTGCTTTTCCCCAATGGCAGTATCTATCCAGCCATTGGACACTAGAGAGCTAGTCCTAAGGAAGAATGCTTCCAGGTTTATTCCCGATGGATTCCTGTGAGTCCTTTGTCCAACCTGTATTTTGTATTCAGCAATAGGGAATTTACTCAAAGTTCTGGGAGGCAATCAAAGTCAATGTCAATATCCCATAATTTAGGTTCCTCTTAGACTTCTCTGACCAAGGAAGGGAAATGGTTTTTCTCTCTAAAAATATTATTTTATAGAAAGCATTTTGTATTGTATTCAGTATAAATGACAATAGTTTGCACGACTATCAATCTGATAATAGCTAATGTCTATCCATTAATAAGTCATTTCTAATCATAAAAAAACAAAGATTTTTTCATATCTCTGGCAACCTAAAATATATAAAGAAAATTAATATGATGTTTTCTGGGTAAACCATGAAAAACTGAACATGGCAAAGAATTCTAATTCATAACATAAATGAGCACTGCACATAGCTTTCCCTAATAGAATAGTTTTTAGAAAAAAATTATCATTGGGAATGTAAATGATCCTTTCTTACCTAAATATCATCATTATTCTCAGAGTAATGTTTACTCATTTTGTAGAAGAATGGAAAATAATTAAACATTATCGAATAAAAATATCTTTTTGTGAACTCTCATTTTGTATTCTAGAAGTATCAACCAAGATACAAAGATAATTACAATCCTCAATGAATGACATTTTGACAGGAGGCTAAATCTCCTTTTGAGAGAAAACGTGATTGTGATTTGCTTTCTCTAGCAACCGCTACAACCAATAATATTAATATAATCATGAGAAGCACGTTATTGTCATTTATTTTTACCAATCCCTTTGTGCAGCAACATTCCTTCCATATACTTTTATGATCTATTTCAGTTTACACTTTAGATTTCCTAGAAAAAAAGTTGATAAGCTCTGTATGATATTCCTATTTTAAAAAAAAGCTGTTTACTGAGAGGAAATTGTTGCATCAAATAAAAAATGGGTAAGAACCTGTAAATTTATTTAAAAGATATAGGATAATGAACTCAGCAAAAATTATTAATAAAGAAACCTATCCAATATCTTAAGATTTATGACAAAAGAATTTACTGATAGATTATAGTTTGCGTAGGATAGAAAATATGAAAGTGCAGTCTGTGAAATCAGATTTATAAAATAATTCTTTTATAAGTAATTTTCCACTTGAATGAGAACATGTGGCATTTGATTATGTTTGCTCAGTTTTGTTGAGACTGTGTCTTGGCCACTTTGATTAGAAAACAAAAGCAGCAAAAGCAGTTGTAACAAAAAAGTAAATAGTAGTAAGCTTCGATTATTTTTTGAAAAGAGAAAGTTATCAAATAAGGAATTCAAAGATGCCAAATTAGATCCAAACTGAACATGAGGGAAAGAATTAATGACTATTGAATAAACTAGCAAATGGATACTACAAAATCAAACCAAGTTTGAGATTTTAAATGCATAATCACAATAAAGAAAACTTTAGCTAGGCTAAAGCAGAGGATTCAAATAAAATATGCTATCAGAAATGATAAATTAAACATTAAAAATAATACCACACAAGTATAAAGAAATATTTGAACAGATTGAAAATAAGTATGGAAATCAGGTCAATAATAAAGTGTCCAAAGTAAACATCAATACCTGGCATCATGCTCAGTGTTATATCAAACATTTAAAGACCAATTCTTACCAACTCTTTCAAAAAAATCAAACCGCAATGAATGTTTTCAAAGGGTTTGTAAAAGGCCATCATCATCCTTGTTTTATAGTCAGAAAAGAACACTGTGAGAAAATAGAATGACAGAACAATGTTCCAGATGAACAAGGATGAAAAAAACCTTAACAAAGTGTTAGAAAACTAAATTCAATAACATACTGAAAGAACCATTCATTACAATCTGGTGGAAATTCCCCTTGCAATACAGAAATGAATCAATAAATATAACTTGAGAAAACAACTAATGAAAATATACAACCATAGCATTGTCTGAGACAATCATTTGATAAAACACAGCATCCTATGATGGTGAAGAGGATCAGTTTGTGAAGTCACTTTCCTTAAAGCCTGAGAGATCAAATTACATTTTTAAAGATTAACACAGAGAAGAGATGAATTTCACAAACTTGGGATCTCCATACACAAACCATGACATGCAGATGCCCTCTTTACACGAAATTGTGTGCAAACACACAAACATGCACATAAACACAAACATAAGAAAAATTAAAGCTTAAATTGAAAATAAGACATTTTTTCATATTAAAATCTTTCAACAAACTATAAATAAAATTACCCCAGTAGAAAAAGGCCATGTATTGTGCTCTGAATATAATATTATTGACAATTGTGAATCTGAATGCATTTTCTCTGAGATCCAAACAGAGAAAATGGTGTTCACATCACTTTTTAGTAGGACATTTGTAGAAAAAATTCCTTCCCAAAATAATTGCAAAAGCAAAGGCCAGGAGGGGGAGAGGGAAAGCACAGAAAAGCAGTGAACAAAACTATCATTGCACACAATGATGCTGAAATATATGAATACAATTTCATGGTGACAATTCTAAGTTGAACTCAGTAAGTTAAAAAAAAAAAAAGTTCAGAAGAGCTGGGCAGTGGTGGAACATGCCTTTAATCCCAGCACTTGGGAGACAGAGGCAGGAGTATTTCTGTGAGTTTGAAGCCAGGCTGAACTTCAGAAAAACTTCCAAGACAGTCAGGGCTACACAGAGAAATCCTGTCCAAAAACAAAAACAAACAAACAAACAACAACAACAACAAAAATCCCAGAAGAAACCCTCAATGTGTATGTCAAATGATTTTTTTCCAGAAATGTATCAGCAGTATGAAATGGAATATCCTTTCTCTTACACACACACACACACACACACACACACACCAATACAAGATGAATTAAATTAGTTATTTTATGCTTGCTACAGCAAAGCTCATGACAAAAGTAACTTAAGGGAAGCAATTATTTTGACTTTCTGTTTAAGAAGGATACAGTCCCTCATGGAAAGAAGTCATGGAAACAGGAATATGTTCATCTTGTATCCTCAGTCAGGAAGGAGAGACAGTGAATGCTGTCACTCAGTAGGAGAGACAGTGAATGCTGTCACTCAGTCTGCTTTGTCCTGATCCATTTTATTCATCCCAAGACCTCATATAGGAGAACAGTGCTGTCTACACAAACACACAGAACTTGTCATTCCTCCTCAGTTAAAGGTCTTTGTTGTCACTCTGACACACTTGAGGGATGCTTCCCACTGGTTCCAAATTACTTAAGTCACCTACAATATTAAGCACCACAATCAATTCAAAATAAAGAAATTTAAATGAAAAAAACCCTAAGTATAAGAAAAAAATGAGATAAACTATAAACCAATGGCCTGAAAAAAATGATTATTTGAGGAATATTATCTCAAAAATGAAAAACTAAGGAAAAATATACACAAATGAAATAAGAGCAAACTAAAAAGTTTCTGAAAAAGGAAACAATAGAAAGAATAAATTAATTATAAATAAGGATAAAAATGAAAAAACTTAAATCTGACATAGGTTTAATATCTAAAATATAAGGAACATGAACAATTGTATACCAATAAATTAATGTGATTTTCAAGAGATCAAAATTTTGAGTAGAAATTCCTCAAAAGACTGACATATAAGCATTTAAAAGATATACAAAAATGTCCAGTCATTTGTCAGTAAAATATAACTTGTATCACAATGTTATAGGATCACCAAATCTGTAAAAATGTCTATTATTAAAGTTGTGGACAAAGTGTTGGTAAGGATATGAAAAAAACCTAAAATTAAAATTAAATGGTAGTATAAATTGGCATATAGATTATGGAAAAATATTATAAAGATTCTTATAAAAGAATAAAAAATTAAATTACTATGGGACCCAGCAACACTATTTCCAAACTTTTCTGAAAAGATTTGAAATCAGCATCATAAAGATAATTTTTACATATATATATATATATATATATATATATATATATATGAAATCAGTCTTAGAAAACAACTAAAGTCCTTGCATTTGAAGCAGCCTGGAGAAAATGACAAAACACTCTTCTAAGTAAAAAAAGCATTGTTCAAAGGAAAAGTGCACCTAGGTAAACAAACATCAAGTATGCTCTTAAGTGAGAAACTTGAAAAAAAAAACACAACTGGATAGAACCTGAGAGGCAGAAGAATAGGGAGAACCTAGTTTTCAATGGCTACAGGGCCATGACAAGAGGAAGAAGTCATCTCTGTTTTATGGAGATCCAACAGGAGGTACAATGGATGCAACAAACATTAGTGTGGAGTGAATTTCAAAATAGCTAAGACTAAATCACAAGTATTCTCATCATAAAAGTTAAGATTTTAGGTGAGAGTTAATTTATGTTTGTGGTTTAAAAGTAAAATGTTCCCCATAATTCCATATATTTGAACATTTTGTCTCCAGCTGGCCACACTGTTTAGGAAGGTTATGAAGGCTTCCCAAAAGGAATTCTTACTGAAAATACTTTAGTTTCAATAGTTTGGTGCCATTTCCTAAGTTTTCTTTCAGCTTTTAAAATATGGATACCACGTGATCAGGCAGCTTCCTATTCTGGGCACGGAACCTTTCTAGTAATCTGCTATTCATCACTAACAGGGTATACCCTATCCATCTGTAAGTGTAATCCAAAATAAACCATTTATCTCTTAAGTTAGTATTGTGAGAGCATTTTTTTTCATAGCAGTAAGAGAGAACCAAACAGGAAATGCTATCAACAGCTGGGTCACGTTGCTGATATCCCTGACCATGGATTTCTTAAGCACTGGAGAAGCTTTATGGATGTCATGTGGAAGATTTCAAATATTTGTCCTCTGTTATAAAAGCCCTTGAACATAGGAATCATGTCTTAGTAGGTCACTCTTGTAGGAGGTTGGGAGTCAAGAAGGCTGAGTAGTGTGGAGAAGTAGATCCTGAGGCTTCAGAGAGAAACAATGACTCTATCAAGAACCAGAACCAACAAGGATACTGCTATCCATATGCTTGTCCAAGGATCTGGGATGCTTCTTTCTGTGTCTTCAGAATGTAAGGAAAGCTAAATATAAAGACCTTGGACTAATTTGTTTGGTATAGGGAATCTCAGTACCAGAGAATATTCTCAATTTGCGCTGAGAAACACCTATAGTGCTTTAAAATATCAGCATCACTGAGGAGAACGCTCCTGTGCTACAAAGATGCAATGAGGAATGCGTGCTGAGGATTAAAACCCATCCTTTGGAGGGTCCATCTTGTTTATATATAAATGTATTTGACAGGCTGAGGAGACACACAAAACAGCTGACCTGAATAAGTGGAAGCTCACGGACTGATAGCTGTGAAACCAGCATAGGACCAAACCAGGCCCCCTGAATGTGGGTGTCAGTTAAGAGGCCTATATAGTCTATGGGGCCTCTGAGAGTGGATAAGTAATTATCCCTTGTGTAGAAATGGACTTTGTCATGTAATTCAATCTTGTTTGTACTTCAAATAAAAAAGAAATGGACTTTGTGTGCCCATTCGCCATAGAGGGATAGTATTTCAGCCTAGACACACAGGGAAGGGTCTAGGCCCTGCCCCAAATAATGTGACAGACTTTGATGATCCCCCATGGAAGGCCTCACCAACCCAGAGGAGAAGAAAGTGGATGGGATGGGGAGTCGGTGGGGAGCATGGGAGGATGGGAGGGAGAGGGAACTTGGATTGATATGTAAAATAAGATGTTTCTAATCTAAGTTTAAAAACAGGAAAAATATTTGAAGAAAGAAATCCTAAGCAATATGGCTTCCCTTCCCTTCTGATGCAACTGACTAGGAAATTGTTCCTGCATGGTCAGAACACAGAAACTGATAACAATTATACTTCAGGCAGAAGTTGGCAGCATGAATCAGGTGGTACTCATTTTGTTACTAAGACAATTTGGTATATCCCTTGGATATTAGTCTCATTAGAGAACTAATTTAGAAATGAATTCAAAAGTTAGGCCAAGGATAATTTTTATTAGCATTTAAGAGGAAAACAGGGGCCCGGCAGCAGTGGTGGTGCACACCCTTAATCCCAGCACTTGGGAGAAAGAAGCAAGCAGATCTCTGTGAGTTCGAGAACAGCCTGGTCTACAAGAGCTAGTTCCAGGACAGCCTCCAAAGCCACAGAGAAACCCTGTCTCAAAAAAAAAAAAAAAGTGGAAAACAGGGCAAAAAAGCTGCAAATCCTAGCCTGTGCCATAAGGAGGGAGATGGAGAGAAAGCTGTTTTTTAGGGGGGAATGTCCTTGTTCTTGTTCTTTTTCTTGTTTTGCAAGATAGTCTGAGAAATGGTTAGGAAACCCCCCATGTCAGGAAATGTATGTTTAAAATTTGGAGCAGTGCATGAAAAAGGAATTAAGAGAAAAACAAAGCAAAGCACAACTAGTCCTTGGCTCATAGCATTGACCTCCGAGGGCACCTGCTTTTCAAGACTCTTACATTCCCCAGACAAAGAATTGCACCAAGAATGCATGGATAAGGACAGTTTACTAAAAAGGAAAAAAAAACTCCAGGAAATAAGGATGGTCTTTTTAGCTGATCTGAAAAGTCCAAAGAACATGACCCTTTATCTGATATAAACACAGCATTCACCTTTCTACATTTGTATATTGGCAAAGAATTTTGTTTTTATTATTCATTTGTTCTTCATTGATGAAAACCAAATGAAGATGGGATTGCAGTTTTCTCTCAAAATCTGAATTTATTTCTTGCATAATTCCCATGTGAATAAGGCCCACCAGCCTTTCTCTGATGAGTGGATGATTTCATTTGTTTATCTTGTTGCCACAGTCCTAAGTTGCATCTGTCACAGATTTGAAGGTATGAAAGATAGATTAAATTGGCCATGGAAAGCAGCTGAGAACAAGCAGTGTAGGGCAGAATTGGAGTCTCTCCAAAGAGATCCTGGAAGGACAGTGTACAAAGCTATGAAGATGAAACCTAAGGCACCATAGAGAATACATTATATTGAATCAGGGATTGTGAAATATTTACCAAGAACTGCAGGAACAGAATTAATCTGGCCTATGAGAAAGTCTATATGTTCTGCAGGTGGCAGAGTTGGAAGGGTGGCGCTACCCAAGTATTTGAGAGCCCAGTCAATTTCATCATGAGTTCAGAATTGGGTGTTTTCCTTGTTGGAGTTTGTTCCTTGGTCCTGAACAATTCTTGCTATATTCCAGTTTTTCCTTATGTAAAATCTTGTTTACTATGTATCATCACCCATTATTTGGAATAAGGATATTTACTATGTGTCTTCACACACTGGAAATACTTGACTTGTGACTTCCCAAGTGTGCACATTTCAGAGATACTGGACTTTAAAAGATTATGGTACCTTTTGACTGACTTATACGCCATCCCATAGCCTTCATCCAGCAGCTGGTGGAAGTAGAAGCAGACACCCATAACTAATTACCAAATTGAACTGGAACCCAGATGCAGAGAAGGACCAGTGAAGAGCATAGAGGTCCAGACCAGGCTGGTGAAACCCACAGAAACAGCTGACCTGAACATCCAGGAAATCTTGCATCCCAGACTGATAGCTGGAATACTAGCATGGGACTGATCCAGACCCCAGGAACATGGGTTTCTGTAAGGAAACCTCAGAAATTTATGGGACCTCCTGTAGAAGTCCAGTATTTATCCCTAGCATAGGCGTGGACTTTGGGAGCCCATTCCATATAGAGGAATACTCCCTGAGCCAAGACACACAGGGGTGGGCCTAGGCCCTATCCCAAAGGATACAATAGACACTGATGACACCTCACCATCCAGGGACAGCAGAAAAGATATGTGACAGATAAGGTGTTAGTTGGGGGGGTAGGGGAGGACAGGTGGGAGAAGGGAACAGGGATTGTCATGTAAAGCAATCCTGTTTCTAATTCAAATAAAAAAGTTGGAAAAAATAAAATATTTTAAACATTAAAATAAAGAAAAAATAAGTTAACAAAAAATAAAGTTAGACTGAATACATTTTATAGTATAATGCAGTCATGAGCTATTGTAGTAAAGGTAAAAAACTTATGGCCTTTTCTTTGGTTGTCATGTAAACAAAGGATGAAGTTGTGATGATTAGTATTTATTGACAGAGCCACTCAAAAGATGGTCTCTGAGACATTATTTGCCTTACCTTAATTGAGTTGTGAAGACTTGCCCACTGTGTGTGAAACCACAACCTGATGGTGAGCCTGTACTGGGCACCTGGGGAAAAAGAACTGAGAATCATGCATACATTCATTATTCTTTTCCTCTGAGTGAGGCTGTAATATGGCAGGCTATTTCAAGCTCCTGCATAATAGATATGCATAGATATCTCTACTCTGCAGCACTGTTCCTTGAATTCAGAGCAAAAATAAAAAGAAACCCCATTGTCTTCTCGTTTCTTTTGTTGAAGTATTCCATCCCAGGACCAGGAAAACCAAGACAAGTTGATTGAAACATTACACAAAATACTAAAATCATTTGTTCATGTGCTGTATGTCAAAAATAAATGTATATAACCAAAACTTAGCTATCTAAGATTTTTTTCAGAATAAGAAGTCACTGTGGCACATCAAGAGGAGGGCTCACCTTCACATTCCTTGAACATACTGTGTGATAATCACAGTGGCAATTTTTAATCTAGAACTGTAGAATTCCAGGAGATCTTGCAAACATATTCTCTATTTTTTTTCCTCTGTAGTGAAATGAAGAGGTAGGATACCTTCCAAGAATACAACATTTCAAGTTAACGACTGATAGAATATTACATGCCTTTCTGAAAACTGGCTGCAAATAGTGAAGTGTTCAGTGACTTAGTGTTACAGGAATAAGGTCAGAGAAAGGTGAAGACAATGAGAAGCCAAGAAGCAATGAAGCAAGAGCAAAGGAAAATGTCTTGGATAAGTTAATGCTAACACAAAATCACTCAAGCAAAATTTAGGTGCATAATTGCTTAACAACCTCATGAACAATGACATATATCTTGAAATTGAGAACACCCATTTCCCTTAAGTGTGAGATGTCTCATTAACTGACAACTATTCTACTGCTGGCTTATCCTTAACCAAAAAATCAGTTTCCCTCAAAGGAATTACACTAGACTCATGACATCACAAATATTGGGGAAACTGTGTTCTATTTCAGCCATTCAGTTATACCTTCTTGTCAATCAAGGATCCTGAGTTAACCTCTGCAAGTTTTCAGTTACCTTGGTAAACATTTTCAAATGAGACTCCAGAGAAACTCCCCACTTCATAGGTATTAAAGAGAATATGCAGTATTGAAAGTAAACTGGAGATCTTGGCAGATGGGGGGAAGAGAGATAAGGCAAGTTAACAGCTTGAGAGGGAATGGGAAAAAGAATAGATCTTGGCAAACAAGATGGATATACTGAACAAAAGAAAGGAAGAAGGAAAGATGAAAGAGAAAGAAGGAAAGAGAAAGAGGAAGGAAGGAAGGAGGAAGGAAAGAAGAAGTCTGGTGGAGGACATGGATTTTGCTCTCTGGATATTTTATTGAAAGGGCAGAGATTTCCTTTCTATCGGGGTAATGTGGTATCAGGCACAAAAATGTTGAACTTAAATTATTCACTATCCTTGTAGTCTGATGGCTTAGAACTAACCATGTTTTTTGAGCTAATAATACCCATCTTCATTTATCATTGCTAATTTACTCTCTAATGTTTTTTTTCCTTAGGTTTGGTCCATGACAGGGAAAAAATAATTGTGTTTTGCTGTTTGTTAGTCTGCCGTTTAGCTTTGTTACCTTTGAGACAGTTTAAATAAACTGCCACCAGTTCAGCTGTAACCTTGCAGTTTGTTATAAGCAGCTTGTGGATTTTTATCTCCATAGAGAGCTGAACACTGGTTTATTTTTAATCTAGCTGTGGAAGGCTAGGCCTTGAAAATGAATTACATGCTGATTGGACATTTTCCATTACAGCCCTGATACACACATCCTCTTTACAATATTTAATCCCCTGCCTAACAGGGTATTACTGACCACTGATCATGCCATTTTTCTCCCCCGGAGAATGCTGTTAAATTGATATCCATACATCTAAAATGCTCCCTAAGAAACAGCTGGCTGCAGATGGCCCTTCCTTCCCCTTGTTCTTGGCTAACATCCTCATAACTCTCTTATTCCAGTCATTACCTTGATTCACTGTTTTGTTTCTGCTTCGAGTCACCATCCATTTTCCATTATATTAACCTGCAGTGGGTATTTCTCACAAATGAATATTATATCACTGTATTAATGCATGCATTTACTGATGCTAGACACTTCAGAAATTTGTAATTTTTTTCCGCTGAAAAAAAAAACTCACGAACTCTTCTTGAATATATTTTTAGTGTATCCACAATCACTTAACTAGGAGATAAACTGTAGATAAACTCGGAATCAGAGTGAGTGGATTAAAGGACAGCATTATACTTACATTAAATAATGCCAAATCACTTTCTACAGCTTTCTTATTATTTTATGAGATTATTTTGAAGTTTCTGTATTAAATTTTGCAGTTGAAATTGCTAGACACCTAAAAGAAATATTTTTCTCAACATCAAAAGGTGAAGCAGCTGAGCCTGGTGCCTCACTTCTGGAACAGGCACTCAGAAGACTGAATAGTGATTACTAGAATTCAAGGCAAACTTGGAGTACAAATCGAACTCTAGACTAACTGGGATACAGTACTAGATACTGTATTTAAACCAATTATACAAGGTTTAAAAAGAAGATAAATTTTCTATTAACATTTTATTTCTAAGACAAGCTGCCTTTGTTTTTGGTCAACAATCCCTTTGAAACACTTGAATAATTTTTTCCAACTAAAATTCCATATCACATTTTGTGAGTGAACAGGTATTTTGCATCTTCTGTATCTTGCCCTTTGTGTTGTTTATGAACCTACATTGTCAACTTTCTTTGACTCTTTCTTGTACAGTATTGATTTTTTTCAAGTATTCAAGACACATTTATTTTTCCTTAGTTTTTATTTGAATTAGAAACAATATTGTTTTACATGTTAATTCCAGATCCCACTCCCTCTCCTCCCCCCTACAACCCCCCACATAATACCCTACCTATCACATATTCATTGTGCTCCCCAGGGGAGGGGGAGGCCTTCCATAGGAGGGGTCATCAGAGTCTATTGATTCCTTTGTGAGTATCCCTGTATGTGGATTGAGCTCTCAATTCCATACCTACGCTAGGGATAAGTACTGAACTACTACAGGAGGTCCCATAGATTTCCAAGGTCTCCTCACTGAAACCCACGTTCTTGGGTTCTAGATCAGTTCTATGCTGGTATCCCAGCTATCAGTCTGGGGACAAAGAACTCCCACTTGTTCAGGTCAGCTGTTTCTGTGAGTTGCAGCAGCCTGGTCTGGACCCCTTTGCCCATCACTCATTCTTTTCTGCAACTGGATTCCACTTCAGTTCATTGATTAGTTGTGGGTGTCGGCTTCTACTTCCACCAGCTGCTGGATGTAGGCTGTAGGATGGCATATAAGACAGTCATCAATCTCATTATCAGGGGAGGGAATTTAAGGTAGCCTTTCCTCTATTGCTTAGATTGTTAGTTGGTGTCGTCTTTGTAGATCTCCAGACCTTTCCCTAGTGCCTGGTTTCTCCGTAAACCTAAAATGTCTCTCTCTATTATGTCTATTATGGTATCTCCTTTCTTGTTTTCTTCTATTCTTGCCCAAACTCAAACTTTCTGCTCCCTCATGTCCTCTGCATCCTTCCTCTTCGCCCCTTCTCATTCTCCTATCTCCCTCCCCCTACCTCCCTTGCTCCCAATTTGCTCAGGAGATCTTGTCCATTTCCCCTCTCCAGGAGTCCATGTATGTATCTCTTAGGAAATCCTTGTTTAATAGCTTCTATGGCAGTGTAGTAGGCTGGTAATCCTTTACTCTATGTCCAAAATCCACATATGAGTGAGTACATATTGTTTTGTCTTTTTGTGATTGGGTTACCTTGCTCAGAATGGTTTCTTCTACTTCTATCCACTTTCATGCAAATTTCAAGAATCCATTGTGTTTTGTTTTGTTTTTTCCTGCTGAGTAGTACTCCATTGTGTAAATGTACCACATTTTTCTCTATCCACTCTTCAGTTGAGGGGCATCTAGGTTGCTTCCAGTTTCTGGCTATTACAAATAGTGCTGCTATGAACATCGTTGGAGAGATGTCCTTGTATGAATGTGCTCCTTTGAGTATATGCCTAAGAGTGGAATTGCTGGATCTTGTGGTAGATTGACTCCCATTTTCCTGAGGAATTGCCATACTGATTTCCCAAGTGGCTATACAAGTTGGCACTTGCACAAGCTGGGGAGAAGTGTTCACCTTTCTCCACATCCTCTCCAGCATAAACTGTCATTGGTGTTTGTGATTTTAGCCATTCTACCAGTAGTAAGATGGTATCTCAGAGTTGTTTTGATTTGCATTTTCCTGATGGCTAAGAATGTTGAACACTTTCTTATGTGCCTTTCAGCCATTTTAGATTCCTCTATTGAGAATTGTCTATTTAGTTCTGTTCCTGACTTTTAGTTGGATTGTTTGGTGTTTTGGAGACTTGCTTCTTGAGTTTTTTGTACATTTTGGAGATCAGCCCTCTGTCAGATGTGGGGTTGGTGATTATCTTTTCCCAGTCTTTGGACTGTCATTTTGTCTTTCTGAGTGTCCTTAGCCTTATTGAAGCTTCTCAGTTTCAGGAGGTCCCATTTATTAATTGTTGATCTCAGTATCTGTGCTACTGGTGTAATGTTCAGGAAGCAGTCTCCTGTACTAATTAATTCCAGGGTATTGCCCAATATGTCTTCTAAAAGGTTCAGTGTGGCTGTATTTTGTTGAGGTCTTTGATCCATTTGGACTTAAATTTTGTGCATGCCAAAAGGCATGGATTTATCTGCAGTCTTCTACATTCCAGCATCCAGTTATTCCAGCACTTTATTCCATTGTATAGATTTAGCTTCTTTGCCAAAAATCAAGTTTCATATGTGTGTGGGTTAATATCGGTTTTTCAACTCTATTCCATTGGTCTACCTGTGCCAATACCAAGCTGTTTTCAGGACTATAGCTCTGTAATAGTGCTTGAAGTCAGGGATGGTAATGGTACAGGTTTGTTTGTCTATCTTGGGTCTTTTGTTTTAACATATAAAGTTTGAGAATTGTTCTTTCAAGGTCTGTGAAGAATTGTGTTGGGATTTTGATGGGGATTGCATTGAATCTACAGATTGCTTTTGACAAGATTGCCATTTTTACTATGTTGATCCTACCTATTCAAGAACATGGGAGATCCTTCCACTTTCTCATATCTTCTTTAGTTTCTTTCTTTTTGAGATTCAAAATTCTTATGGTATAGTTCTTTCACTTTTTTTGCTAGGGTTACCCCAAGGTATTTTATGTTGTTTGTGGCAATTGTAAAGGGTGATGTTTCTCTGATTTCCTTCTCCATTAATGTATCATCTGTATATAGTAGGGCTACAGATGTTTTTGAGTTAATCTTGTATCATGCCACTTTGCTAAAAGTAGTTATCAGCTGTAGGAGGTCCCTGGTAGTTTTTCAGCTCACTTATGTAGACTATTATATCATATGCAAATAGTGAAAGTTTGAAGTCTTCCTTTTGAATTTCTACGCCATAGATCTCCTTATATTGTCTTATTGCTCTAGCTAGAATTGAAGGACAATATTGAAGTGGTATGGAGAAAGTGGACAGCCTTGTCTTGTCCCTGATGTTAGAGGAATTGCATTGAGTTTCTCTTAATTTAAGTTGATGTTGGCTCTTGGCTTGCTTTATATTGCTTTTATTATTTTATGGTATGTTCCTGTTATTCCTGATCTCTCCAAAACCTTTATCATGAAGGGGTGTTGGATTTTGTCAAAAGCTTTTTCAGCATCTATTGAGATGATCATGTGTTTTTCCCCCACAGTCTGTTTACATGGTGGATTACATTGATGGATTTTGTATGTTGAACCATCCTTGCATCCTTGGGATGAAGCCTATGTGATCATGGTGGATGATTTCTTTGATGTGTTCTTGGATTTTATTGAGTGTTTTTCAATGTTAATGAGGGATATTGGTCTGTATTTCTCTTTTTTAGTTGTGTCTTTGTGTGGCTTGGGTGTCAAGATTATTGAAGCTTCTTAAAAAGAGTTTGGCAATAACCCTTCTGCTTCTATTGTGTGGAATACTTTGAGGAGTATTGGTCTTAGCTGTTCCTTGAATTTCTGGTATAATTATGCACTGAAGTCATCTGGTCTTGGTTTTTTTTTTTTTTTTGGTAGGGAGAATTTTGATGACTGCTTTTATTTCATTAGGGGTTATAGATCTATTCAAGTTGCTTATCTGTTCTTGATTTAATTTTGGTAAGTGAAAACTATCCAGAAAATTGTTCATTTCCTTTAGATTTTTGAACTTAGAGAAATACAGTTTTAGAAGTATGATCTGGTGATTCTCTGGATTTCCTCTGTATCTGTAGTTAGGTCACCCTTTTCATTCCTGATATTATTGATTTGTATGTTCACTCTCTGCTGTTTGGTAAGTTCAGATAAAGATTTGTCTATCGTGTTTATTTTCTCAAAGAACCAACTTGTCATTATATTGATTCTTTGTATTGTTTTCTAGTTTCCATTTTATTGATTTCACCCATCAATTTATTTCCTGGCATCTGCTCCTCCGGGGTGTATTGGCTTCTTTGTGTTCTAAAGCTTTCAGTTGTGCTGTTAATTCTTTAGTGTGATTATTCACCTGTTTCTTTAAGTGAGCACTTAGCACTATGAACTTTCCTCTTAGCACTGCTTTCATACTGTCCCATAGGTTTGGGTAGGTTGTGTCTGCATTCTCATTGAATTCTAGGAAATCTTTAATTTCTTTTTTACTTTCTTCCTCGACCCAGGAATTGTGCAATTGGGTGTTACTTAACTTTCATGAGTTTGTAGGTTTCCTATAATTAGTGTTGTTGAGTTCTAACTTTAAAGCATGGCGGTCTGATAAGATACAGAGGGTTATTTCAATTTTTTGTACCTGTTGAGGTTTGCGATGTTGCCAAGTATGTGATCGATTTTAGAGAAGGTTCCATGTGGCTCTGAGAAGAAGGTAAATTGTTTAGTAAGGAATATTCTATATATTTCTGTTAAGTCCAATTGCACCATAAGTTCTATTAGTTCCTTTGTTTCTTTGTTAAGTTTATGTCTGGTGTTACTGTCTAGTGGTGAGAGTGGGGTGCTGAAGTCTCCCACTATAAATGTGTGTGTCTTTAGTTTTAGTAATGCTTCTTTTACAAATGTGGAAGCCTTTGTATTTGGGGCATAAATGTTCAGAATTGGGACTTCATCCTGATGGATTTCTCCTGTGATGAGTTGGAAGTAACCTCCTTCATCTCTTTTGATTGATTCTAGTTTAAAATCCAATTTGTTGGTTATTAGGATTGCTACACCTGCTTGTTTCTTGGGTCCATTTTATTTGAAAATCTTTTCCCAATCTTTAACACTTACGTACCGTCTGTCTTTGAAGTTGAGTGTGTTTCTTGTATGCAGCAGAAGGATGGATTCTTTCTTCTTATCCATTCTGATAACCTGTCTCTTTTTATGGGTGAGTTAAGACCATTAATTTCAAGGGATATTAATGACCATTGATTTTTCATTCTTGTTTGTTTTTGATTTGGTGATGGTGGCAAAATTATGTGGATTTTAAAAAGGATTCTAACTCTTTTTCCTTTTGGCTGTTGTAAAAATGGGATTACACATAGCCTATATTTTTCCAGGTATAGTTAACTTCCTTGGGTTACAGTTTTCCTTCCAGAACTTTCTGTAGGGCTGGATTGGTGGATATGTATTGTTTGAATCTGGTTTTGTCATGGAATATCTTGTTTTCTCCATATATATTGACTGAAACTTTGCTGGGTATAGGAGTCTGGGCTGGCATCCGTGCCCTCTTAGTGTAGGTAATATATCTATCCAGGACCTTCTGGCTTTCAGAGTTTCCAACAAAAAGTAAGGTGTAATTTTCATAGGTTTGCCTTTATATGTTACTTGACCTTTTTCCTTTGCTGCTCTTAATATTTTCTCTTTATTCTGTATGTTTGTTGTTTTGATTATTATGTGGCAAGGATACAGAACCCAAATTTTTTGGGTTCAGTTTATTTGGTGTTCTGTAGGCTTCTTGAATTTTTATTGGCATGTCTTTCTTTAGGTTGGGAAAGTTTTCTTCTATGATTTTGTTGAATATGTTTTCTGTGCCTTTGAGTTGGATTTCTTCACCTTCTTCTATACCTATATTCTTAAGTTTGGTCTTTTCATGATATCCCATATTTCCTGGATATTTTGTGTTAGGGATTTGTTGGACTTAAGATTTTCTTTGGTTGATGAGTCTATTTCCCCTAGTGTGTCTTCAACTCCTGAGATTCTCTCTTATATCTCTTGTATTATGTGGGTTATGCTTGCATCTGTAGTTCCTGATCGTTTATCCAGATTTTCTATTTCTAGCATTCCTTCAGATTTTGCTTTCTTTATTGTCTCTATTTCAGTTTTTAGGTCTTGAAGTGTTTCCTTGAAAGATTTGTTGACATCTTGTATATTTTAGTTTGTTTTTTTCTTCCATTTCTTTAAGGGATTTTCTCATATCCTCTTTGAGGCCCTCTATCATTCTCATGGAGATGTTTTTAAGGTCATTCTCTTCTGCTTCATCTGCATTGTAATGTTCTGGTCTTGCCTGTGTATGTTCCCCAGTCTCCCATGATTTCTTATTGGTTTTTCTGTTGTTGAATGTGCATTTTTATTGTCTTCTTCCCATTCTTTCTTCCGGTGGGTGTAGCAGAAGTCTCTTCCTCTCATGATGTGTATGGGGCCAAGTTCCCTTCTGGTAGATGCAAACAGTTCCAATACTCTGATGTCTGTCTTCTTTTCCTGGATGGAGGCAGGACTGTTACTGGGGCCTTGGCAGTCTCTGGGTTTGCTGGAGCCCGCTGGCCATGTTTGGATGCCATGAGCAGACCTCTAGAGTCAGGTGTCCCCAATTCCAGGACTGAATTTTACACATTTTTATCATGATTTTTATTTCCCCTTGATATTTACCAAGAATTTTCTCTATCCTCTTCTACTGCAGTATTATTTTATTTAAGTTAAAAACAAGGTTGTTTTACATGTCAATCCCAGTTCCATCTCCTTCCCTTCCTCCCCTGTCCCCAACAAACCCCTTCCCATCACCTTTCTGCTCCATAGTGGGGTGAGGCCTTCCATAGGGATCTTCAAAGTCTGTCATATCATTTGGAGCAGGACCTAGATCCTCCCCAATGTATCTATTCTGAAAGAGTAATCCTCTATGTAGAATGAGCTCTCAAAGTCCATTCATATACCAGAGGCCCCATAGATTGCCCAGGCCTCCTAACTGACACCCACATTCATGGGGTCTGCACCAGTCCTGTGCTAGTTTCCCAGCTGTCAGTCTGGGGTCCATGAGCTCCTTCTTTTGTTCAGGTCATCCGTTTAAACCATTGCAGTATTACATATTGACTTTAAAATACAAAATGTGTTTCCTCTTCATATGTGTGACCTTCTTGGTATACTAGACTATATGCTAATATACAGAGTTGTTGGTAGGTTCATGTATAAAATCAATCTGTTTATTCATATTTTTCTTGACCTACCAGCTTGCCTGTTCTAGTGTACCCCAGCCCAATAAGTCCAAACAATATTTAGTTAATTACCAAGATTTTTTTACTCTGGGGAATAAGAAAGTTTAGTTAATAAGTTATGTTTTTATATTTTACTTACACACTAACTTTTCTTAAACACCTGTATTATCTGAATTCCTTAAGCAAAGAATGCACTATATTCTGTGGCTATTACAAATTGCTTTTTTCAGTTAAATTATAATTTACCAGGTACCACAAGAGTAAAAGAACTGTGCTGTTTTCTGGGGTTTTGTTTCTTAACATTGTTTTTGTTCTTGTTTGTTTGTTTGTTTTTAAATGGAGTGTGCTGGATGTCTCTACAATTTTGTTCAAATGACTGCAGAACCTGGAAAAGCTGTTGCTGCTATTGATGCATAGCATACTGCCATTATTGGTCCATATATATAGTAGATTGCTATATAGCATCTCCGTCTAGAGTTATGTAGGTAAATCCAATTGTGCTCTGATACTGGTTTCTTAGGGTTTACCATTTTAGAAATGCAGTATAATCTTTAGATTACAAACTTTAAAGTTTTAAATTCATTATTATCTCTTGTAACAAATTCTTTCTTCTCCTCCTTTGACACCAGTTTAGATTCATAAGATTTATTTCTCCTTGGTTATTTTTGAACCATACTGAGTTTTACCTAATTTCTCTTCATTTACTTCTTCCACTTATATAGTGTATTCTTTCTGCATGTTCAAAGTATCCTATTTAAAGATCTGATTATATAGTTGGTGGTGTAGTAACAGATAAATAAGAAGTCATATTAGGAAGTCACTCCTGTCACCTGCTGTCTGTAAATGACTACATTCTTGAACAATAATATGCCAAATCACAATTATAATTATATTCTCTGGAATGTTTCTCTTATTTAGTGATTCCTAGTTAACAAGTGTCTTAGGTACTGCTAAATTTGCTGTGTCCAGTCACATATGTTAAAAGTAAAAAAAAAAGTATATTATAAAAATTTGAAGTTCACTTCTTTGACTCTATATGTGACCAGGTCAAAGTTAGGCAAGTAATGGCAGTGTCAGAGTGGGGGAAAAGACAGGTTTTGTATGTTGAAACTTCTGAGTATGTTGTTAATGCCTTTATTTCATTTTGCAACAGTCATGCTTATCAGATTTTGAGTTTTGATCTTCATTTATTATTAAATAACCTTACTGAAAATTGTAATTAATATAAGAAGGCCCATTTGGAACAAAAACATTGGAAGTAACTCTACTTTAAAATATTTTGGGAGGTGGGAGGAGGAATTAAGCCATTATAATCAATGCACTATATATGTTTGTCTACACACATATAAATTATATATTAATAATATATTAATAATTAATAACTATAATTAATAATAAATATTAATAATATATTAGTTCCCTCTGGTTCCTTGCTCAGATTACACTGAGATGATTTTAAGATTTACTGTCTATACCATTGTGTTTTCCTTAAACTTTGATATATCCTTCAGAAAAGACTAAAGTCTTGCAAATTATTTTGCCAGAAAGAAGAAACTTTGGCCTCGAGATATATGTGGACCACTTCAAACTTACTGAAAAGTATGTACTATGTTGTGAGCAATTATGTCTAGAAAGGCTTTTGTGGAAAAACAAAGTTACATTTTCACTTTATTAAAAACTGTTTCATTACTGACACATAAAATTATAATAGAAGAATACAGCATTGTCCTTATTCTACATGTAAAATGTGCACTGGAAACTCTATGTGCCAAAACCTGCAATGCATGCATGTTCACTTCAAGGAAAATGCAGTAACTTCACTCTTCAGAAAGTTGCTGATGTTCTTATTATTTTCAGCATTGCTGCATCAAATTATTGATCTCAACTGCGATTTGACATGTAATGCTAACTCCAGTGATCTCACAATTGTTTTTATGTGAAAGCATCATTCACTTTAAAGAAGCTAAATTAAGGTGCAACTTCCAGATACGCATGAGAATTATAGGTTTATATTGTGAATAGGTTGAAATAAATTTATTTCTTTAATTCTATGTAGTGAATTGGTGCTTCCTTCATTGTACAATGATGCAAAACACTTTAAAAGAGGAGCATTGAAATGTAACGGCTTTGACTCTGAATTTTATTTAAGGTCATTAAGTGTGTTGAAGCTATTTAGACATATAAAATGTCACATATAATTTTCTGTATAATGACTATGTCATATTTCAATAAAGGAGACACATAACTTTATTTTCTAATCACAGGCAGACGCTTATATTCCACTTATGTCTGTTGCTCAAAACGCCAAGCACACTTCAAACTACTATTGGTTTTTTTTAGCTATTGTATATATGTCCAGCTTTTAAACTAGGTAACCTGAAAAGCTGTAATTATTTGAAATTAAGGTCACTTTAGAATTTGACCTCAATTGTGCTGTAGCTTTTTAAATAATTGCATATGGTGATTGGTGCTTTACTAATAATATATATTGTGTTCATTTGCCTTCTATCTACAAAAGGACTAAAACCTGATAACAACATGCATTTTCTCCTTCCTTCAAGGTATTTGTACCCACAATTGAAAGGAAAATATAACAAAACATTGTATTTAAACCTATGCAACTCTTCAATTCAAGAGAGTGTCTCAGTATTTAAAAAAGTGGAGACACAATGATGAATTTCACCATAATATGGAACAAGAAGGCTAAATGATAGGGAAATTCCTATCAAAATAACATAAGCATTACTGAGGTATATGGCATGGAATTTTTCTTCTCAATAACTATCGAAACATATCTAACTTTTGTTGATGTGCACAAAATCCTCTGATGTGAACCCTCAGCTGTTTGTTGTGCAATGATTATGTATAAAATATCACCAGAGAGCTAAACATAAGAAATGTTTGTAGAAAATCCTATCAGCTAGCATAACCATTCGAAGAAAAGACAGACATATTCAGTATAATTAGGAGCTGATATGAATTAAGAGAAAAATTTAGTTAAGTAGTTGACACTGATCTATGAAAATAAAACAGTCATGGGAACCTGCCCACTCTTGGCTGTTTGTAGTTCACAAGAATGCCAACAGGTTTTTCACCTTCAGGGTGAAAATTACTATTATGAAACTTTGTAAAGCTGTCTGAGATTTTGACAAAGTTTAATTTTAATATAGATAAAACCTTGCATATAAATATGCCAAATTTTAATCCCACCCATAGTATTTTATAACACTATGAAAGAATGAAAGAATCTAAATTTTCCCTCATTAGTAATTAAAATGCCCCATATATCATTATCTCCCTCTGTCATTGTCTCTCAGTTGCTTAATCAACATTCTATTCACTATTCATTTATTTTACAACTTACTTTGCAGGTGTTATTTTTCCCTAATGCCCATTGATCATCCCATGTTTCCCTTCCTTTATTTGTTATTTTCACTTTCAACAATATATAAATATTCACAGGTATTATATCTTTCTTCCTGCTCTGCTCTTTTCTTGTGTTAGCTGCTCTTTTACAACATCACATGATAGGATAAGAATCATCCTTCTAAGTTGATAATTCTACTACTGGATAGATTTGTACCAGAGCAACGTAAACTGATATTATATTATATTATATTATATTATATTATAGCAAACATCTTCCTTAAATAATTATTCTACTCTACTATCTAAAACCTCCATATAGTCCTAGAAGAAGCTGCTTCATGGCTGTGAGTAGTACAAATTCACACAGACTACATGGTGCTTAGGAAAACTGAATGAATATAGTAGAGTAAAATGATGTAAAATCTCGCCCATTTATTTTACATACCAATACCAGTTAGTGAAAAAACTCAAGTCCTTCATTTCAAGATAAGAAAGCTCACTAAGAAATATAGAGGCTGGCTGAAAATCGTACATATTCTAGAGACAATAACCATAGGAAATCACAAAGGAGTTGATTATGGATGTTATCTGTCTTCCCCACTTTTAATGATGCAGAGTTATTGCATTGCAATATCTGAAGGGGTTGAAATTAAGGTCAATTCAGATATTTTTGGTCATGCATACTATCAGAATTTTCATTTGTAGCCCCTTTATCTTTAGCTCTGTGACCTCTTTGACTCTCTGCCTACCTAACTATTACAGGCATGTCTGCTGAGTCATTCAACTGATTGAAGATTGCAAACCCTGAAGACAATATTCTACATTCAGACTAAGAATGTTCTAATTGGGTCCTTCTCCCTTTACTGTTATCTGTCCTCAGGGTGCCTTGATAACACAAATATTCTGACCAAAGACTTTTCAACAAGTGGTATTAGAACAACAGATATGAACATACAAAATATTAAAACATGTATTTGTCACCCATCACAAAAGTATATCAAAGTACATCATAAAACTTCATGTAAAATGGAATATTACAAAACCTTTAGAAAATAACATGAAACAATTTAAATGAACTTTGTTGTGACAGGACATTTAGAGCCAATATCAAGGGTGTGGTTTATAAAGTAAAAAATGGTCTTCTGGATTTCATTTAAATGAAATTATCCTGACAATGTCAAGAAAATGAGACAATCCACCATATCTTTGGGTATGGCTTTGTAAAACACAGATCTTAAAAATGTATTTGTGTTCAAAATATACTAAAAAACTACTAAAATCAAAAAGAAAAATAATACTCACTTAAAAGGGAATCTCTCAGGAATCTACAATGATGACCCCAGATAAGACTTCTAGAAATAGAAGATACATAGCCTGAACTGGCCATCTCCTGTGACTAGACAAAACTTTAAGTGGAGGTAGTATGTCACCAACCCAGCAACATAACCTTAAATGTACAGACTGTCCTATCTATGGGATGTGCTTGCGTAAGGGTAGCCTAGAGATTGGGGAAGTGGCCAATCATTGACTGATCAAGACTAAAATCCATGACATTAGAGCAAGGCCACCCCTGAACCCACAATTTGGATGACCTAGAGACCTAGGATAGAACCAAATACTAATGGAGGAAAAAAATGTCAATGTAATGTCGCCTAAACATTATACTACAAACATAGATTGATGCCTAGCCCAATTGTTGTCAGAGAGGCTTCATCCATCAGCTGATGAGAGTTCAGGAATCCCAAAGAAGAGGGGAAGAAAGGATGGAGGAGATAGAGGGGTCAAATAAACAACATGAAAACCCCCAAAAATCAACTAACCTGTGATACGATAAATCTTTCCGCCAAAAGCTGCCGAGCCACACCACCACATGTGTGCTTTATGCCAGATCCCCGCCTGAGTTAGGGCCCAAATTAATGCACAGAGACTTGTATTAGCTTCAAATGCTGCTTGGCTAATGACTAGGATTCTCATCTGTTAGCTCAGTCTTAATTATCATAAATCTATATATTTTATAATACTTATCTTATAGAGGATGCCTTTCGCTGGCGCTCTCTCTTGCCAGTGGCTCAAATGGCGCTGCTGGAGGAAGTGCGGAGGGGAAAAGGGGACACTTCCTGTTTCTCCTTGCTATGTCACTTCCTGCCTGGATCACCACTTCTCTACTAAATTTCCCAGAATCCTCTTTAACTCCTAGTCCTGTCTAACATGCTGTTTCATTGGCTAAACGGTATTTTATTCAACAATCAATAAGATAAATATACATAGTACATTCCCCATCAAACCTGGGTACATAGGGACTCACATAGACTGAACCCACACCAAGGAGCCAGCACAGATTTACCTAGAAACACTGCATATATGTTACAATTACGTAGCTTGGTCCTCTTGTGGGACTCCTAACAGTGGGAGTAGTGTCTGTTGCTGACTTTTTCTGGCTTTCAGGACCCTACTCTTCATACTGGTTGCCTTGCCCAACCTTAATACATGGGGAAGTGCTTAATCATACTGTGACTTGATAGGTCATGTTGTGTGGATATCTATGGGAGACCTTCCCTTTCCTGAGTAGAAACAGTAGAGAAGTGGATTGAGGGGTGGAAACAGAGGGGGATTCGTACGATAAATCTTTCCCCCAAAAGCCGCCCAAGCCCTATCACCACGTGTGCAGTCCCTTCCAGCCACCTGAGATCTGTCTGCCACGTGGATGGACAAAATAATACAAAGACATATTAGGTACAAATGCCAATGATTAGGATTCTCATCTGCTAGCTCAGTCTTAATTGTCATAAATCTATATATTTTATAAGACTTATCAGATACCTTCCATTGGTGTCCCTCCTTGCTGGTAGATCACATTGTGCTGCTGGAGGAAGAGCAGAGGGGAAAAGGGACACTTCCTGTTTCTCCTTGCTTAAATATGTCTCCTTGCTATGTCACTTCCTGCCTGGATCACCATTTCTCTACTACATTTCCCAGAATCTCCTTTGACTCCTAGTCCTATCTAACTTGCTGTCTCATTGGCCAGACAGTACTTTATTCAATAATCAATAAGATGAATATACACAGTACATTCCCTATCAGGGGACAGGGGGAAGAACTCCTAGGAGACAAGGGAAGGGAAATTGTTGCTGTGATGTAAAAAATACAAAGAAACAAACAGCACCCCCACCCAAACCAGGAAGCTTCCTCCCCAAAGGAGAAGTACCAATATGAAACAGGAACTTTAGAATATTTTTGAACTTGTACATACTTAGAATATTCCAGATTCAAATGAGATTTAAACACATACTTTTCAGAAATAGCCCAAATCCAAAAATTGAAATTAACAGGTGCTAACAAGGACATGGAGTAATATATCTCTTGTTCATTTAAGGTTGAATTGTGAGAGAAAGCTTAATGGCTTCTTACAAAACCAAATAATAGCTTATGCTCTGAACTAGTCATCATCTTCCTTAGTAGGGCAGTGTACATCTAACTTATGATTTTTGAAACTTATAACAATGATAAGTGACATATATTCAATGGAAACCATGCTTTAAAATTTCAACAGTGATCTTTTTATTATTTAATATGTGGTACAGCTTATCTATGTCTTAAAGAATAGATATAAAGTATAATTCAATGAAAAAGATTATAGGATCGTTAAAAGTAGCATCATGAATTTTATGAAAAATTAATCTTAAAATATAGAAATACATATATAAGAGATACTATATTAGTATATGAATAACATTTGAAGATTAGGAACAACTTACTTTAAGCATATTAAAAATAGAAAAATAAAATCATAGTTGAACAAAATCTTCAGTATAAATTATCTATAGATTGTAAGAATTCTAAAATTATATGTATTCAATCAAATGAAACATAAATTCAAAATATTTTTATATCTTAAATTTATCCAAATTCTAATTAATAAAAAATGAGTAATTTTCTGTTTGCCATGTTTGCATTCAAATTGGTTGTATTTCCATAGGGGGAAAAATATATGAAAATAAGTTTCAACCTATCCTTGTCTTCTGAGTTATTCCATTAGGTAATAATTGTACACACACACACACACACACACACACAATGATCAGAGAAGATTTTTAAACCTCAAAAATTAAAGGATGTTAATATGCATGCATTTTTAAATACTACCTGGCATTTAATTTTATGGCAGTTAGCTATTAATATTATATTAAGTAAATAAAATTAATTAAATAACAGATACTAAAAAGTTCAAGTGAGTAATTAGGAAATTTGTTAAATAAAGTATATTTATTTTTCTTTTCATATATAAAAATATAATGTCTTAATTGAACCAAATAAAATATCATTTAAATTTGTATTTAATAAATATCAGAAATTATGGATTCTGGTTATTTTTTGTATACAAAAAAGCTTACAGGGTGCCAGAAGGTGCAATACAAACAGAAAAATGTATCAATGATCTTACCCAGCAATGGGCCCTTCCTGGTAAGATGAACTCACTTGTATAATTGTGGCATCATGGTTATGGGTGTAACCAACAACCTATAGAACATAAGGACTGCTACACAGGAGGGATTCAATGCCTGGTACTATAAATTTGGTCAAAAGTCCATGACTGGTATGTTCAAATGTCCCAGGGGCCAATGGGCTGTTACTTTGCTAAATGGTTAAGATTTCAACTGCTGTTCTAATATTTTGTTTATAACAACATTATTTTTTAAATGATAGGGCAAGTAAATTAATAAACTAAGCATGTAATGATGCAGAAAATCTCTACATAAGCAAATAATAACTTTTCAATGTTTTTAAAACTGATCATTCCCATACACTTTATAATAAAATATAGACATTATTTATGTATTAAATAGAGTTTGGCATGCTTTCTACTTGGCAGTGTTGCAAATTAAATAAATTGTTAGATGCCAGGGGGCTTACATAAACTCCTTTCGTAAATGTAATCTATATTTCAGGTTATCACATTGCTTTCTTTATTCAGGTTGAATTCATAAACTCCCAAGTATTGCATGAGTAATTTTCATTTATTTTGTGGAAGATAATCCCTGTGTACAGACTATCCAGAAAGAGTGTTTTTTTCCTATGTGAGACAGTGACCTCACTGCCTCTAAAAAGAGGACACCTATACCTTATGAACTAGGGAGACACTAGAAAACAGGCTCCCATTAATTTAAAATCTTATTACCTGGTGGAATTCAGTTTGTACTATAAAATGGATTCAAGAATATTGTTTGGCCCTAGCCAAATGATGTGACAGACGTTGATGATCCACCATGGGAGGCCTCACTCTCCCTGAGCAGTGGATAGAGTGGGATGGGGTGTTGGTGGGAGGAATGGGAGAATGGGAGAAAGAGTGAACTGGGATTGGTATGTAAAATAAGATTGTTATTAATTTAAATAAAAATTAATTCTAAAATGAATATTGCTTGGAAGTTTATTTTTAGCCATTATTTTCATATAGTGAGACACTGCTCTACTGAATTTAAATAATCTCCCCATGACACATTTGTCTAAAAAGTCTCATAACAAATTCAGGAAAAGCATTTCTGTGGCACATTGCTTTCCTTAGGTAAATGTAATAATTCATAATCCCCTTAGAGGTACCTCCCATAACAGAGAAGGTTTGTAGCATTCTGAGATATTATAGTGGGAGAATTATTTTATTCAAACAGAGGCAATGTTCCCTTTTGACTACCTCACTTTGCATAACATCACTGCCTTTGGGTCAAAAATGAGAAATCATGACTGAAAGAAGAATAACTCAGGAAACAGTCCTGTCAATCACATCATTTTTTGAATAATAAGTAGTGATACGACAAATATAGTTTAGAGCATTTTTTCTAAAAGGTCAAAGTATGTATGAAGGTCAAAAACAGATAATGATACTCATTTCTTTTTTTCCTAACACAAGAATAGGGTTGCATAATGTTGCATAATATGGGAAATCTAATCTTGTAAAGGGCACTTTCTCAAAGATTGACAATGCATTATGTGAGCTATGTACCATTAGTAGATTGAGTACTTACCTATCTGGAGAACACAAATGTTAAAGGCCATCTGGAATCCATTTGCAAGCAACCATGATATTTGTGCTATAAAAACCATTGTAAAAAGAGTTTCTAAATAAATGGTACCGGCTTAATACAATTTATTCAAACAGGGCAACTTGCTATAGGTCTACTGAAGATATAGATTCCTCCAAGTCACAACAAGTCACGAAGTCTTAGATTCAAGGAAAAAACAAAGGCCATTTCAAAGTTAAAACTACTTATCATAGTAGATAAGCTTTTGATGATAACTTGAAGCTTAGTTATCACAAAGTTTCAGTTCAATATAGAGTCATTCTATATAACTTTTTTCATATAGTCTTATATTTCTAAGAACAATTTCAAATATAAATCTGGTGGTTTATGAGGATCTTAACTTCTACTTTTACATGAAAATGGTAATGTAAGTTATAAGAATTTTGTAAATAACATTAAGAAAATAGTACTTAAATATACCAATTTGCCACTGTAACTTGGCTATACCAACCATTTTTTAAGTAGTCAGCCATTGTCTTCACTGCTGTGTTTATTATTTTGATTATAGATGCTTAACAGTAAGCAGACAGTCAAATTAGTTTAGAATTGTATAAAGCTAATCCATCCTAATTATACACACAAAACACAACTGTGTGACATACATGATTTTAAACTAATTTTTGTTGAATTCAGAAATTTTAGATTTAAGTGTATTTTCATATGGCTTAGACCAAGTTCTCTGGAAATTACCTCCTTCAGAAGATTTTAAACTGCAATATCTTGGCTGTGGAGATATTTTCATCAATAAAGTGTTTATGCCTTGCATAAAGCAGGTTAATTCCTGGATGCCACATAATAAAACCTAGACTTTTCTCCACATTTGAACAACCAACTAACCATCACCAACAACACACCTGGACGTCATGGTATGAACTTGAAATCCCAGGGATAGGGAGGCAGATCTCCAGGGCACACTAGCCAGTCAGTGATGTTTATTTTTGAAAGTTTCAGAATTGAAAAAAGACTCTGACTCTAAGAACTAAGTGAATAGCTCCTCTGAAGTGACCTTAATGTTGTATTATGATTCCAAAACACATGCACACACATGTACACACATTGTCATTCAGAGAGAGAGAAAAAGAAAGAGACAGACAGAGACAGAGACACACACATAGAGAGGCACACAGAGAAACAAGGAGTGATATACAGAGAGATGGGGAGAAAGAAATGGAAAGACACACTGACAGACACAGACAGCTAGAGGATGGAGGAGAATTCTGAGGAAGAGAAACAATATTTAGTTGCTTGCTACCAGAGGGTAACAAGAATAAAGGGCAATGTTAGGTGGTATTGAAGCTTGCAAAACAAGCATATTGGAAATGCCACTAAACTATCACTTCATGAAGAACAGTGGTCATTAGAAATGCATTGGTGAAGCTTTTCTTAACACCTATATCTTGGAATAGTCCACTGGGGAAAACAAAATTAGAGACAGAAATGTTTTCTGACACTGTATTACTACCTATCCCTCATTTGTCAAAATTGTACTATAAATAATTTCTGCACACTTTTAAACAGAGTGGTTTAATACATATAGTAACAACTGGGGTATCCTATCTTGAAAATTGGAGCACATATGATAATGAAACCAATTGACAAAGATAAAATCTACAGATAATGAATTATCTGAAGAAACCTTACAATAATTTCCAGGTTATCAAGTGTTGTTCCATATGGGAGTCAATATGGCTGAGCAAGTGGTTGGGGAAAAGATCAGGTAAATGGGTTTTGAAATAGTGCTTGATCACGGCGCTCAGTGAGAACTGTTCTCTATTCTTTCAATAGGGTTCTATCTAATAAAATAGAATATCAGCCAAGTAAAATACATCTTTATCTATTGTGAAAGGACTGATCAAGGAGACAGACCACATCCAATCTCCTGCAGCCCTTAAGAAAAGAGCATTAATTAATTAACAATTAAAAATGAAAGATAAACAAGTGCTCCAGCTAATTTAACTCCCTTCATAACACCTCGGCCAAACTCTGGTCAGCATCTCCACTTTCAGGGAAGTGTCGGGTGGATGCCTGATGCTCTGCTTTTTTATTTAGTAGCCCTTGAAAGAATTTTTTTATTTTTTGAAACTAGATTTATTTCATAAAATATATATTTGATTATGGAGCCTCCCCAGTTTGCCCCAGATCTTTCTCACTTACCCACCCAACAAATTTACCCCAATTCTTTGTCTCTTTCATTAGAATACAGTCACCTTAAAAAATAAAAATATAAAACTTTAAAAAAATAATCTCACAAAACAAAGAAAAAAGAAAACTATCCAAAGAAACAGCACATGAAAAAAATATAGTATCAGAGAAAAACCAATTCACACACATAGAGAGAAATCCCATAAAAAGACAAAACCTGAACCCAAAATGTGAGACATATGACCTTTAACATAATAATAATAATAATAATAATAATAATAATAATAATAATAATAAATCTTTGACAAGCCATTATAAGAAAAAGAACCTTTCAGAATTCCACTGAATTAATTGTGTGATGGTTATTTACTACTGGCCATGCCTCTTGCCCTCAAAAAATGGTTTCTCTACCCAGTGAGACTCCATTGGAAGAAACTAATTTTTCATTTGATAGGGTGTTTTCAATGGGACAAAGCTTATGGGTAAGGGTGTGGTGTGTATGTACATTTTCCCTCTTAGCACAGAACCCTATCTAATCTAAACCTGTGCAGGTCCTGTATATGCTGCCACAGTCTTTGTGAGTTCATATGTATATAGGTCCTGATGTTTCCTTGGTGTCCTCCATTCCTTCTTCTTACAGTCTTTCTCCTTCCTCTTCTTCAGGGTTTTCTGTGCCATGAGGGGAGATATTTGGTAGATACATTCCATTTAGGGCTGAGTGGTCCAAGTTCTCTCACTCTGCTCATTGTCTTGCAGTGTGTCTCTCAGTCCAGGAGGAAACTTCTCAGATGATAGCTGTACAACACACTGATCAGTGGGGCAATAAATAGATTTTATATAACCATAAAGATTATGTAAAGAGTAAAGAACTGGGTGAGGATGGATTTTCCTAGAACGGGAAATAGGTTAGATACTTAGAGATGGGTGTAGGGTGGTATTGCAATCTGGAACAGTTGGATCAAATAGGGATGGGGAGTAAAGAAGGTAGTGAGAGTGGGAATATGGGGAGGGACAACTAAAACTAAGGGCCATTCGCCAATTGAGGAAGAAGCCTGACACAGAAAGGATGGTCTATTTTTTGTGTTTGATAAACTGATATATGTTTCTTTGTAGAACATATAGATTCGATGACAGAAACAAAAGGTGCACACATGATGATCTGACATCCTAACCTGTTTAAATTTCTGTCATTTGTCTTGGAATTTAACCCTGTAATTCCACTCATGAGTTCATAGACATTGCAAAGATAGTTAACAAATAGAAATTGAGAAATTTAGGAATTATATTTACTGATTGTAACTTTATATACCAAAATTTGAGGACTGATGGAAAAGGACCAAAAACCTCTTTGAGTTAGACTGTGTAAGTACCAAAAGGCCTGTCAAAGAACAGTGCACTATAAATTCTTTGCCCAAAAAGAGAGAGCTAATTCACAATTCCTCCTTTGATTGCTGTATTCTTACCCTCAGTAGATAGGATAATGATCAAACTCACTAGTGGGGATAAATCTTACACTGATTTTACTGATGGAAATGGTAAGTCCCATGGAAGCACCCTCACAGACATACTCATCAAGGTTTCACCAGTTATCTGTGAATCCTACAACCCCCCTTAAATTGATGAGTAATTTACCATAGTCATCATTAAGCTTTTCCTGTGAGCAAAACTGTAAGGAAAGGTGAGTAGCAGAAACTGTGAGCCATCTCTTCAATTTTCATATCGCTATGCTATCTGCTCCCTGCTTCGTTCCAAATATACCACCAATACATATCATTAAAATTATGCTTTTCTATGAGCATGGCTGTGCTACCTACAGATGCATTTCAAGAGATGAGGATTATTATTAATTATACTCTAAAAATACCTTATTGTAACTTCTAAATGAAGGTGAATTGACTATATTCTAATTGCAAAGAAAGGACAGAGACTAAATGGTAGAAATTGTTCCTGTGCATTTCATTAATCAGAATGGTTTCAAAATTATGATATAATTTTCATTTTTAAAAATATATATATAATGTGTGTGTGTGTACATTTATGTAGTCTATGTGTATATGTGTATATGAGTACATAATAAATTAAAAATGAATTTAAAAGGCATATTTAAATTACGTGCTCATATTTCTGACATAAGTAACTGTATCTCAACTAAGATCATGACTGCATTTGGGCATCATTATATCTAACCATAAACATCTTGTTTATAGTGGGGACTTTCAAGAGCCAAAATGCATTCTACCTTGGAACCACCAAGTTCAACTGACTCTAGCATTTTTGTTCATGGTGACAATTTACAGAAAAATGCAAAAGCTATCATTTGATTTTCTGCAACCATTGCTTACATTTAGATTCTCTGATCCATGAACACACAGGTTCAGCAACTGGCTATATTTGCACATGTGTGTGAATCTGCAATTAAATGATTCTGACTTATGCATAATAGATTTATGTACCACAGTGATACATTTATTGAGTCTTTCCACCTCAGTGTCTTCCTTCTACAGTTCAGTCTCATATTTAAAAGTCTATCTTATTACTACCATCATGGAGAATTCTTTTTAAATACAATGTTGATATACCTTAGAAGGAGTACATTTCCACAGTGCCAGCGAGTTGTTTTAGTTTTGTCATGCTAAGCATTTTCAACTGACTGCAGTGTGGAAGGTGGGGTCTTAGTTCTCATTCATTCTAGGAAAACTACCATAGAGCTTTATCCCCAACCCTCTACCAATATTTTTAGTTAAATTGCCAGAGCTGGCCTTGAAATTCATTCTGTAGTCCAGACAAGTCTTGAAATTGCTATCTTTATGACTTAGGTTTCTGACTATCTAGAACTAAAATGAACTATATCCAAAGTTATTTACATGGGTGTCACTCAGCAATACTGAAGTGCCTGTGGTGTGGCAAAATGTACAGAAACAAACCACTCTGGAGACGGTTTCAGTGATCAGTGTCTGCTTTGTTGTACATGGGCAACCACTTACACAGTGAAAATGTATCAGCTGTGATTGGTTAGCACATTACCTCAGTGAGTAGTGAGCTCACACCACCAGGGCCTCTGGGTGGAAGAAGCATATTAGGAGAGACATGAAGAGCACAGACTCATCTGCAGGCCAGCTCCTAGCTACTGTCTCCCAGGATTTCTGAAATCAGTGTTCTGACTTTTGTGGCATGGTGTGTCACACTTCTTACTTACAAACACAGTGTTCCAGGTAGGCTGACTGCCAGGTGTTTTCTTCTACAGGCTTAAGTATAACCTTTCTATGGAACTAATTAGGAAAGGGTGTTGTGAGATCTGCCACTACCAGACCTTTGTACTTACTGTCAGGGATGAGGGACTTGTTAAGAGAATGTGACTTAGCAGTACTGAGAACAGTAAAGATTTTTGCTTTTCCTCTTTTTATTTAATTTTCCTACTTAATATTTTTTAAAAAATGTGCTCAATTCCAGTCCAAGAATATGAAGAGTATATTGTACTGTCACTGATATTATATTTTGATTGGTATGTAGAAATGAAATTCCCTTGATATCATTTTATAAGTACTGCAAAGTGCAGTGATTTAGGTTTCATTTATTTTGCAGGGCACATAATGTGCTGAAATTGCATTATATAGAAATATAGTTCATTTAAGTAAAAGTTTCCTAGGAAAGCAAAATAATCTACATTAGCCACTAAATTTCATCCCTGTGAAAGTAATGTTATAGTTAATCTCCAAATAATTTTAAAATAGCCACCATTACTGTCAAATTCTTTACAGAAAAATAATAGTTTTATTTGTAATAGAAATTTCCACCAATTTTCCATGAATCCAAAAAGTAGTATTTTCAAAAGCAGATATCAGTCTTATGCACAAAATTAACCAAAACATCATCCTTTCTCAAATTATAGCCCCATCTTGCCATTGTTGTAGACAAGCACATTTATTTCACTTCTTAAAGAGGATAAAACTGTTTCCTGTTATCAAACATGAACACTAGCATGAATACAGTCATTTCAGAACATCTTCATTCAAACACACTGCATTTAAGCTCTCTTGATTTCTGAAGTCCATGCCTAATCTCCAAATTGCACTAAAGAGGCAACTTGGAACACTGACAGTGTTAAATTGAAGAAAGAATTGCAAAATCTTGCGTCAAAAGGAACTCAGTCCTCATCTATCTGCACAGTATATAAAAATCCCAAAGCAAGTGACTTTATTTGTTCTTATTTTTTCCATCAGATGGTGTATAGCTTTCATATTAAATGACAATGTTACTTCAAAGGGAGTTGATATCTTAAAATTTGATAGCACACGATTGGGAAAATGAAAGGCTAAATAGGCATTTAAAGAAAATCAAAAGAGATGGAACTATTTTATATAGTATATATATTTTACTATTCCTTTATAGGCAATTGATTGCACTTTTGGAAGAAAGAAAAAGAAGAAGACAAACCCCATTAGATACCAGTTACCATGGCAGCAAAAGAAAAGAAACAAACATGCCCCATCTCCTCACTGAAATGGCTAAGGCTATGGTTACTCTCCTCATATGCTCATTTTGTTCAGTCCATATATTTCCTGTATGCATTTCTTATGTCCAAGGAAGCACAACTGCATCTCAGTATTCAATAAGAGTATGTTTATTGAAAATTAGCAGACTAGGCATTTTGCTATAAAATGCATTTAGGAATGAGCAAATAATATACAAGGTGAACAGGAAATAAGTTGAAAGTATCTAGACTTTATACAAAATGTCTTCATGCCTCAGCATCATGGAAATATATGGTTTGCACTTGTGCTCTGTAATTTACTTCCTGTGGAAGGTAAATTCTGAAGTTATTGCAGTTTGTTTCCCCAAGAACCTTGATCAACTCATTATAAATAAAAATAGATCCACACCTATCTATGCGTCTGTTTCTGAATGAATCATGCATTTTCTGGGAAATATTTTTTATTCTTCATTAACCTACTAAGAGTTGTGCTTCCTCTGTCATAGCTGAAAGCATACTCATGCAGCATGTTATGATAAATTTCTTTTTTAAACATGGTGTAACTTTATCTGGTTGATTTAAATAGAAATGTTTAATAAGGCTTATTGTATTTGATAGTTTGCAAAATTCAATGTAAAATGCATATTAAAATTAAATATATGTATTTTGTCAAGAAATACCTGCATTCTTTATTTTTCATCTCCTACAAAACCTAACTGCTATTTTAGGTTTTCAAAAATGACAAATCATGTTCTGTCTTGTGACTTGGATTTGAGAAAATGGATACACAAAAGTAAAAAAAGTTCACTATGATGTATATCCATACATTGGTTCTGTTTTTTAGAAATAAACTGTCATTCCTTCAGTTGTCCTCAACTGAAGAATGGATAGAGAAAATGTGGTATATATACACAATGGAGTACTACTCAGCAGAAAAAAAAAAAAACAATGGAATCTTGAAATTTGCAGGAAAATGGATGGAACTCGAAGAAACCATTCTGAGTGAGGTAACCCAATCACAAAAAGACAAACATGATATGTACTCACTCATATGTGGATTTTAGACATAGAGTAAGGGATTACCAGCCTACAATCCACTCTGCCAGAGAAACTAGTAATCAAGGAGGACCCTAAGAGAGACAAACTTTGTCTCCTGGAGAAGGGGAAAGGGTCACGATCCCCTGAGCAAATTGAGAGCATGGGAAGAGGAAGCTGGGAGCTACGAGAATGAGAAGGGAAGAAGAGGAATGATGCAGAGGTCATGAGAGAGCAGAAAGTTTGAGTCAGGTATAGATTAGAAGAAAGGGTATTCAATAGGTAGGGTTTTAGTGGGTGGGGTGGCAGGGGAGGAAGGGAGGGTGAAGGGAACTGGGATTGTCATGTAATTCAATCTTGTTTGTAATTCAAATAAAGAAGTAAAAAAATAAAGAAGTAAATAAATTAAAAAAAGAGGATGCTTGAATAAACGATGGTGTCCACTGCTGACTGTGAGCCCTCCTTAGATGATAAGATGCCTCTGTCTCCTCCTTAATGCCATTGGGGAACTAGGGCATCCTGATTCACACTCCCCAACTCAGGTTCAGACCCAGGGCTGTTCAGCTGGTTCTGATCACAGCCCCAAAGACATCAGTCAGGAATAGATGTCCTCTGTACTGTGGGACTGATACAAGCCAGACCCAGGCAATTTAATTACCAGATCTGTGATCAATACAAGTTTACCACAGACACTGGGAAAATGTTGGTTTAAGTATGGTACCAAAAATGCAGTTGCTGGTAGGCTCCTTCTTATTCATATCACAGCTATGTGACTCTATTGACAACTCAGAAATAGCTCAGGATTTTGCACCTCTCACTGTAAATTACAGTTTGTTTTTCCATTTATCCAGCACAAAAAAAAAAAACAATAACAGACTTGAAACTAGAAAAAGAATTTGTTTTACAATCCCTTTGTGACTTATGTGTCCTTTTGCCTGCATTACATTCTTCATCACTTAATACTACCGTTGCTTTGTCATCTTTCTAAATGAGATTGATGACTGACTTATATGCCATCCTATAGCCTTCATCCAGCAGCTGGTGGAAGTAGAAGCAGACATCCACAACTAATCACCAAACTGAACTAGAACCCAGATGCAGAGAAGGACAAGTGAAGAGCATAGGGGTCCAGACCAGGCTGGTAAAACCCACAGAAACAGCTGACCTGAACAACTGGGAGCTCTTGTTCCCAAGACTGACAGCTGGGATACCAGCATGGGACTGATCCAGACCCTAGGAATGTGGGTTTCAGTAAGTAGACCTCCAAAATCTACAGGACCTCCTGTAGTAGTTCAGTACTTATCACTAACATAGGTGTGGACTTTGGGAGCCCAATCTACATACAGGGATACTCCCTGAGCCAAGACACAAGGGGGTCATCCTAGGCCCTATCTCAAAGGATATGATAGACTCTTATGACCCCCTATGGAAGGCCTCACCTTCCTTGGGGAGCAGAAACAATATGTGATAGTTAGTGTTTTAGCAGGGGGGGCATGGTAGGGAAGGAGGGGAGGGATGGGAAACTGGGATTTGTAAAACAATCTTGTGTCTAATTCAAATAAAAATATTAAAATAAAAAATTATAGTGTTAAAATAATATTTGTTTGGAACCTTCTCATTTAATTATTTTATAAATCTCCAATTCTTATGGCTTAGTACATTTACAGGATAAATACATGTTTTATAAATGAATAAAATAGAAAAAAAGAAACAAGCTGAATAAAATCGAGTCTTAAGCAACTCAAAATACCAAACAAACATGACAGGCTAGCAAATCTTAGTACTTCTTTATGTGTCAACTAAACCATTAAGTACTGCCCTTTCTTTTCATTTATTTTTATTGAAAGTAGATTATTTTCTCAAGTAATACATGTTGATTATGGTTTTACATAGCTTGTACTAGTCTAATGAGAGACAGAAAGGAAATGGATCTGGATAGAAGGAGAGGTGAGGAGCAAGTAGCAGGAATAGAAGGAGCAGAACCCATAATCATTTGATCCTTATGTACAGGGTATATAATAAACTCATGACATGCTTTACTCAATATCTGAAACCTCTGAAAGGCAAACTGGGGAGATTGAAAAAAAATCAGTAAATGTGTATTTTCCAAGACCATAGCCACCTAATTAAGTCAATTGATGATCACTAGGTTCCTGGACAAACTCTATCTCAAGGGATAAGTTTGAGGGCAATCAAGCAGTGTTTCCATCATTAACTTTTTCCTTAAAACACATGGAAATATCTGTGGGGAATCCACAAGTACACACCTAAACACACACAGACACACACACACAGACACACTTACACACACACACACACAGACACACTTACACACACATGCACACGCACACGCACGCACGCACGCACACCAATACAAAAAGTGTAAAAGCTTTTGACAAGACAGTAAGAATTGAAAGTTGTGGGTAGGAGTCTTGATTGACGGATTCCATTGAACAGACAGTTGAAAGATTCCAAGAGGTTCCCTAAACTTTCAAACTGACAAAGCCAATAATTGAATATGACATTAAGAACAAAGAAGAAATGTGCATATGGCTGATAATGATGGTATTTGTTAGCTCTTTAATATGTTCAGGCAGAAGTGCTTAGTAGCAATGGGAGATCAGTAGATGAAGTGAAAAATATGTTTGAAAATCTAAGAATTTCTAACATACAAAGTTTAAAAAGATGAAATTGGAGTGATCACTCTCAAATGGAGTCAGAGAAGCATAAGATTGTCAATAAATAATCCACAACAATGCATATGCAAACAATACCAATTAAACTTAGTGGATTATTTTGAAATCCTATGAAAGTTAAGAGAGGAAGATGTGAAGAAAATGGTTTTAAAATGAAATGAATGGTCAAGAGAGTATATATGGACTGAATATGTCCAAAATACATGATATTCATGTATGAAATGGGTTACTGTTTTAATAAGTATCTATAAATAAGATTAGACACCTTCACTTGACTAAAATAGGGATCAATGTCTGTCTTTCCCAAAACTATTAATATCAACTTCTTTTTCTGTTATACTTAAAAAATGAATACATTGTCTCATTTAAAGGAACATTGAAAACCTCTTATACAACACAAAAATGTGTTTTCTCTCCCAACATCTCTGGATGTTATTATGCTGACACAGCTGTTTCCCTTGTCCTTTTTAATAATTTCATTATATAAATAGGTTAACTATAGCAGTTCTACTTCATTGGTCATTAGTGTTAGTGCTGCTTAAGTGCCTTGTTTTTCCAGACCACTGAGTAGAATTGCTAACTCTGCTCTGCCCAAGCCAAATTGTCCATCAAAATGACTTCCACCTCCTTAAAACCTTTCTTTTTAAACTTTTATTCTCAGTATTTTCAAAAGAATGAAGGCAGTTCCTGTGATCTCAATATACCAGATTATTTCTGTACCAATAGAAATGGTTGTTAGATTTGATAGCATTAGCAGGTTAAGTTTTAAGTGTCTTCTAATATTAAGAGCCTAATATCCTTATTATTACAATATGAATAGATAAAATTAACTTGAGAACAAAATCAAGATAATATTGATAATGAAACATTAATGCCAAACTGAGCTTCTCCTGGTTTTATAAATGAAAGATTCATTTTCTAATATTAAATTTTTTATGATTGAGTCATAAAGTTAAGTCATTTTATAGCATTAAGATTTAGGAACATAAAGGGCAGTTCAGTTAAAATATGTTGATAAGTACTATTGATTTTTAAAGGACTTGGTTAAATGAACATGTGTAGATTTATTTAATTTAATGCTAAAAGATTATACACTCTTATAGGAGATCAGTTTGTTGTGTCAGTTCAGACAATGGTGCCAGAAACTAAGGTATCCTTTTTAGGAAAAGGAAAAGTAGATGAGAGTCACTGGTACAAATGAACAATTGACAGTTTTTAAACTATGAAACATAGCATTATCTAAGGATGTTTCACTTTGGAAAATTACTGTATAATCATTAAGTATAATCATGAATTCTTAAGAAGTCAAATTCTTTAGAGACATGTTTAGTTATTTAAGACCAAACAGAAGAGAGACATAGTATTGGTTAATAATTACAAGTTGGAAAGAAGTAGAAATATAATATCATTGAGAGATATTAAGTTGCACAATGATCATTAATATTTTGTTTACTGAGATATGATTTGTATGTATCACTTAAGCATGCCATCTGTACTGTAGAAAGAAGCCTAAGGATGATAAACTCTTCTCCTTTGCTAATAATACTAAAACCCTAATATTAATGAATTAATTATTTTGAGCACAGGTGTAACTGACTTTGTGTTTTGACTAATCATTTGTAGTGTTTGTTCAACATTTTGAGAGATCTCTTTTCCTAAGGAGCAGTAAGTAAGGCCATATTTATTGGCTCATTTACTGATGAGTTTTAACTAATCAATTAACTACATATATTTGTTTTATTGTATGTGTATGCCTATTTTGCCTGCAAAGTGTGTGCACCATGTGCATGCCTGATGCCCATGGAGATCAGAAGAAGGTTTGAATCTTCTGGAAATATAGTAAGGGATGGCTATGAATCACCATGTTGGTGCTATGAGCTGAACCTGGGTCCTCTCCAAGAAGAGGAAGTGTTCTTAACCATGGAGTAATCATTCTAGCCCCACAGTTTAGTTTTAATGAAGCAGAGAAAAAAGAGTTGTTTAATTTTTCAACTGAATTATTTTGTCTTTTTGAAATATCCTTCTGATACCACCTTACCTGTCTTCTAATGCTTGGAACAAGGTCCCCTCTGATAGTTTGTGTTTTAGAATGGTTCTCCTTGGATTAGAAGCATATGATTCTGTGGCATACATGCAGAGATTGCACTAATTAACTTCTATTTCAAGCCACATAGGCCACAATACTCACTGCTTCCATACACAGTAGCCTTCTATAAAGAGGCACTGCTCAGGTTTGAGGCCTTTAAAGACAGCTGAATGAAGAGGACCCTAACCTCATCATTAAATTATTTTTAAAAATTAATTAACTATTTTTTCAGCTCCATTGGAGTTTCCTCTCCCTCCTTAACCTCTCCCCAACTCTGATCCTCCATCTACTCTTCTTTTCTCTTTGAAAAAGGCAGGCCTTCCATGTATATGAGCCAGATGTGGCATATCAAGTAGCAATAGGTTAGGTACCTCCTTTCCTATTAAGGCTGCAAAAGGCAACCCAGTAGGCATAAAAGGTGCCAAATTCAGGCAACAGATGCAGAGAGAGCCCTTCCTCTCACTCTTAGGAGTCCCACAAGAAGACTAAACTACACAACTATAACTTAAATGCAGAAGTCCTAGGTCAGTCCCATACAAGCTCTTCGATTGATGGTTCAGTCTCAGTGAGTCCATAAGAGTCTAGGTTTAGTTGATTCTGTGGGTTTTCTTGTGGTGTCTTGACCCACAATTCGTCCCATCATTTCACCTAATGTCTGACTATGGGCCTCTGCATTTTCATCAGTTTCTGAGTGAAGCCTCTTCAGGGACAATTGTGCTTGGCAACAATCTATGCTACTATCATAATAACATTGCTAATTATTTCATTGGTTTCTTTTTACCAGACATGTTTGGGCCATCCAACCTCTGTGTCTTGGTCCTTAGAGGTGAGCTCCCCTCTTATAGTATGGGTCTCAAACTGGAACTGGGCTAGTCATTGGTTAGCCACTCTAATTATTTTACCACCTTTTCACCAGCATATCTTTTAGGCAGGGCAAATTGTAGGTTGTAGATTATGGGGCTGAGTTGGGGTCCCAATCTCTGCATGGGGGTCTTTCCCTGGTAAGAGAAAATGGTTGTTTCAGTCTCAGTATCCTCCATTCCTCACCCTTATAGATCCCTGGAAGTTTCCATTGCACTAGATATCTAGCTCATCCCAGAGATTTCCCCTTAATCCAGTTGTCTTTTCCAGTATTCTCTCTCTCCCTCCATCTTCCCCCATCCTGGACTTGATCCCTCCTTTTTCTGCCAGGCATCTGCCCTCCCTTAATCCCAGCACTCAGGAGGCAGAGGCAGGTGGATCTCTGTGAATTCGAGGCCAGCCTGGTCTACAAGAGCTAGTTCCAGGACAGGCTCCAAATCCACAGAGAAACCATGTCTCGAAAAACCAAAAAAAAAAAAAAAAAAAAAAAAAAAAAAAAAAAAAAAAAAAAAAAAAAAAAAAAACCTCAAATGGCAGAGAAACAAATAAAATTTGTTCATTATCCTTAGCCATCAGGCAAATGCAAGATAACTACTCAGAGATTCCCTCTTATACCTGTCAAAATGGCTAAGATCAAAAACATAAGTAACAGTTCATGCTTTCATGGAGAGGTTGTTGTGCAAGGGGAACACTCTTCCATTGCTTATGAGAGAGCAAATTTATACAGCCACTTTAGAAATTAATATGAAAGTTTCTCATAATATTGAGTCAACTTACCTCAAGATCTAGTTTTACTACTCCTGGGCATATACACAAAGGATATTCAATCATACCACGAGGACACTTGCTCAACTATGTTCATAGCAACTTATTCAAAATAGCCAGAAACTGGAAAGACCATTACTTAAAGAATGGATAAAGAAAATGTTGTATATTTATACAGTAGAGTATTACTCAACAGTTAAACATAATACATCATTATATTTGTAGGCAAATGGATGGAATCAGAAAAAAATCATGGAATTCTTGTGTACAGCAATGGAAACTTTTGGAGCATGAGTCTAGCTGATAGAAGTAGGCCATGAGAAGCTTGTTCTGGACTGACATGTTCTTGTCCCTTATCTTCTACATGTGCTCTCTCTCTAATTCTATTTCTGTATAATTCACTCCCATGTTCTCTCTCCCTCTCTCCTTTCCTGCTAATCCCATTAAACTTCTGTGTTTTTCTGTCTCAACCTCAAAAATAAGGGATCAAAGTCCCCCAAAATCATGACATAAAACAAATTTTAATCTAGTAGATTGAGTTTCTCAGACATTTTCTCACAGTGATATAAAAGAGCAATACAGACACACACACACACACACACACACACACACACACACACACACACACACACATATATGTCTTGCTGACTGTCTCCTTTGCCTTACAGAAGCTTCTCAGTTTCAGGAGGTCCCATTTATCAATTGTTGACCTCAGTGTCTGTGCTACTGGTGTAAGGTTCAGGAAGCGGTCTCCTGTACCGATTAATTCAAGGATACTTCCCACTTTGTCTTCTAATAGATTCAGGGTAGCTGGATTTATGTTGAGATCTTTGATCCATTTTGACTTAAGTTTTGTGCAAGGCAATAGGCTTGGGTCTAACTGCAGTCTTCTACATGTCTGCAACCAGTTATGCCAGCACCATTTGTTGAAGATGTTGTCTTTGTTCCATCATATAAATTTGGATTGTCAAAAATCAGGTGTTCATAGGTGTGTGGGGTAATATCAGGGATTTCAATTCTATTCCATTTGTCTACCTGTCTATTTTTTTGCCAATATCAAGCTGTTTTCAGGACTATAGCTCTGTAATAGAGCTTGAAGTCAGGGATGATGATGCTTCCAGAAGTTCCTTTATTGTATAGGTATGTTTTGGCTATCCTGGGTCTTTTGTTTCTCAATATAAAATTGAGAATTGTTCTTTCAAGGTCTCTGAAGAATTGTGTTGGGATTTTGATGGGGATTTCATTGAATCTGTAGATTGCTTTTGGCAAGATTGCCATTTTTACTATGTTGATCCTGTATGTATGTATGTATGTATGTATGTATGTATGAATTATGTATGTAAAGCACATTTTCTGATTTTTCAAGATATTTCCTAACAATTTTTTTTCTGTTTTTTGTTTTTGGCAAGATTGCCATTTTTACTATGTTGATCCTATATGTATGTATGTATGTATGTATGTATGTATGTATGTAAAGCACATTTTCTGATTTTTTAAGATATTTCCTAACAATTTTTTTCTGTTTTTTGTTTTGCTTTGTTTGCTTCTTTTGGTTTTTTTGAGTCAGTGTTTCTCTATATAGCTTTGGAGCCTGTCCTGTAACTTGCTTTGCAGACCAGGCTGGCCTCAACTTACATAGATCTGCCTGCCCCTACTCCAAATGCTGGAATTAAAGCTGTGTACCACCACCATCCAGGCCCCAATTTTTCATATTAAGATAATCATATATAATGATTGGTTTCCTTTCAAATGAAACAATTTTTAACTAGCTGAAAAAAAACAGTATCTTTACTTGTCTTTTCCCTCTTTTTGTCTATTGTGGTGTGTTTCCTCGTAATTATATCAATATTTAGAAATATTAACTCACTTGTTATCTTATAAGCATAAACTTGGTAAATTTTATTTTTCCAGACACCAGACCAATGAACATTTGAAAGTGGAAATAATCAGAAAAAGGGATACACTGTGTGAAACCACTGTGGCTCCCATTGCCACCAGGGCAAATGAAGAGAGGCAGGAAAGATGGAGGAGTGCAAACAGCAAACAAACAGTGTTTGTTTTGTTTCTATTCTTTTGTTTTTCTTTGTGTTTTATTTGCTGGGGGCTTTTTTTGTTTGTTTGTTTTTTAATTTTCATTTGGGGAGACTGCTGCCAAGGGGAGGGGAAGATATGTAGTGACTGGGAGGTGAGAAGAATTGGGATGCATGTGGTATATTCCCCGAAGATTCAATTGAGAAATTTTGATATATATATATATATATATATATATATATATATATATATATATATGAATTCAATGTTGATGTGATTTTTTTAAAAAAAAATACTTTTTGTTTCCAGTAAATAATAACCTCATCATCATCATGTAAGCAAATTTTATTCATGCATATTATTAGCTGTGTGTTTGTTTGTATGTGTGTTCCCAGCATATTGGCCTGTGGACAAGTCCATGCTACATTTTCTTGATTGATTCATAATGTGAGAGTGTCCAGATTACTGTGAGAGGTGTCAAGCCTGTATGATTGGTGTTGGGTACTATAAGAAAACAAGACATGAGGAGCACACCAGTAAGCAGAACATTCCCATGGCCTCTGGAGCAGGCTCTTGCTGTTCTTGGGTTCATGCCCAGACATCCTTAGATGATGAACTAAATCCCTTCCTCTCCATATTGCTTTTGGCTACACTGTTTTATCACAGCAATAGAGGCTCTTAGTAAGATATTTATGTCATCAAATGTGTGTGTGTGTGTGTGTGTGTGTGTGTGTGTGTGTGCGCGCGTTATTGTTGTTGTTGTTGTTTCTGAATCTGTAACCTACCAATTGGCTCTGCTGGCCATTCTCACCCTGGAAATCCTACTACTTCTGTAATTCCTGTTCTGGGATTACAGGCATGTGTCACTGTGCCCAGCACTTTGTATGGATGTCAGATCTCTGAGCTCAAGGACATTAATATCTGAGCCATCTTCTTGCTCTTAGCATGAAGATTTTAAATACTACTTTTAATATTTAACACAAATTTATGTAAAATTATACCACTCATTTCTTAAAGATGAGAAAATGAAAGTAATTCATTTGTATAATTTAAGTTGTCTTTCAATATTTTAATATTTACTCATGAATATTATTTTATTTGGTGGAACATTGAGTATTTCATCAAAACTATGTACATAGAACAGCAGTGTGGGTATAGAATAGAGTGTCCTTGGTATTTACTTAGAAGAGACACTTTAGTGCTCTAAAATGACTCTAAGGGAAAGAATCATACATTTATTTTAATTCAGAATTCTGAACAAAATGTCAATAAAATTGATCAGTCTTTTAAAATATGTCAATATAATTGTTGAATCAAATAAAATTTTAATCCTAGCTACAGAGTTTTATCTAAATTATTATTTGAGAGAAATTGATGCATCATCTAATCGATTAAGTAGCTTTATGTAAATAGGCCTGTGCACTCATTGGACCACCAAACAATTTAAAGCATTTTCTGTAGAATCATCTTCATTTCCAGCACTGTGTCCTTGAAAGCAGCTGAGACTTATTGGACTGTAAAAGTGAAATTACCTGGAGCAGAAGGTATTTTTAAACACATGTTTTCCCAAAGAAGGCAACTGCCCTCTGCATGGGTTCTCTGAGCACTGCAGAGATCAGCAGTTAGCTTCCTTTACCTGGACTTATCAGGACAAGGAAGGGATCCATAGCACATTGATTTCTGTCATTCATTAAGGGCAAGGAAACGAACCACAACATATTTTTAAAATCATTTACTATGCTGTAAGCACTACCAAAAGGCTGATATTTGACAGCATAGAATTTTTATTTTAAGTCTTGAAAGCAAACAGAAGCTATGGGTTTATATGATAATATTAATGACAAATTTTCATTCTTATTTGTTTAGTGTTTTTCTAAACAGCAACAAGACATGTCTATGTAATAATGACAGAAAAATGCTTCCTGCAAGATTTTCTTTCATTTATTTTTCATTTTTAGTACAAATCCACATGGTTACTTTATCTGATAATTAATATTTTATCTGATAATTAACAGTATACTAAATATGGTTCATGGCAAATAAATTAATATTTATAATCTTATATAAGCTGACTTTTTAATACAGTTTTAAATATGTTGATTAGCTGTTTATACTTAGAAAATGTTAATAAATGCTAACCCTTTGCTTGCATATGTAAATCTGTTGCCACGGATACTAATGACACCAGGCTAAACCTATTTATTATCATTCAAAATCTACCAGTATGTCATACAAATACGCCTCATATTTGGAGCTTTGAGACTTTATTGACATGTGTTTGCAGTTAGAACAGTTTTCAACAAATTTTGGTCAAGGAGGTTCTGCCTGAGTTTGGATGAGGAGGCACAATTTGGAGATAATCAAAGGGCATAAAAACCTCAAAATTGTGGTATCAGACAATTTAGCAGTTGAACAAGTAACACTGCTTCCTTGTCCTCTGAAAAGAGAATAATGTGACTATATGTTAGTAATTGCATGCAATATTTCTGATACAAATAAAGAGAATTTTGTACATAAACACAGAATATCTAACATCCTAGGTGTGCTTGGTAGAATTTTTTTTTGCAAGATTGAGGATGATTTGTGAATAACAAATGTAAAGTGTTCTCCGATAATACCTTTCTCTTGTTAGAATCTTAGATTGTCTTTACTTTTTCTAGTCCAGGCTTCTTGATAGACAGACCACTGATATAGACAAGGTTCTTAAACTGAGAAACAGTAATTCCCTTGATCCTCCCCAAAGATGCTCACACTTTGTTCCCAGAAATTTTGAATATATAACATCAAATTGCAGGAGGAAGTTGTAAGTTTGATTAATGCACGGTCAACCTATAATATATCAGTGAGACATATCTGATAATCAGACCCTTATCAGTGAAAGTCAGTAAGCCAGAATCAGAGGGAACAATGTGAAGATGTAATTAGAGACTGAAATTGCATGCATTGAAAATGTAGCACAGGACTTTGATTAGTCAGAGCAGACTGGGAAAAACAAACAAACAAGAAACAAACAAACAAAAAACCCAAGGGAATCCTCTCCAGATACATGGAATTGGGGCATGGACTTTAATCACTCAGTCAACAGAGCAAAACCTTTTCCATTCTGGCTTCCATAACTAAAGCAGATCACAGAAGTAAAGAAGAAGAGTTTTGTTGAACCTGAAAAGAAGTCATTGTTGAAGTTGATATGTTACAGCCACTTAAGGATGATTAAATCTACTTATTGTTATTCGGGTATCTGAGTTATGCTTGCTTAGGTGAATGACAAGACTCATCTACTTTACATTTATTCATATGATTTATAAAATAAGTATTCATATTATTTTAACTATTTTGTGACATACTAACTCATCCATTTAAATTATAATTTTATAGTGATCTTATATTTTCTTGACAAAGCAGGAGATGGCTTGAAGTTCTCTAGAACAACTTTTTTAAAGATGTATTTTTATGTATGTATTTATATATGTATGTTTGTGTATATATGTATATATGTATGTGTGCACCAAATTACTGTAGATATACTTGAGTCCAGAAGAGACTGTGGGATCCCTTAATTTGGAGAGACAGGGGACTGCATACCACCTGACATGAGTTCTGTAGATGGAATCAGTCCTCTGGAAGACCACTTAGTGCTCTTAGATGCTGAGTCATCTCTGCTTCCCTCTAGTGAAACTCTTAAGAATAAGTGGCAAAGTTATACTCACTGGATTCTTTATCTAAAACTGTTCCACTGGGCTTGCTTGGTGGCTTAGTTCTGCCATGCTTGGTGAAGTCCAAAGTTGATCTGGGAAAAAGAATCAATTCTTATAAGGTGTGCTAAAACTCCACAGACTCCATGATATACTTGCACATAAATATAAAATTCCAGAGCTGTGGTAGGGAGTCCAGTGAGGAAAGAATGAGCTAGCAGGGGAAATGTGATGTAAGATAATATACTCCTTTGAAATTCTCAAAAAATATCATTTTGAGATAATTGTTCCTTTAATGGTGACCTTTATAAACCATCAAATGTCTCCTGTTGTAGAATATTAGTTTAAAATGTATTTCATTTGTTGACGCTGTGGAAGATTTGTTGGATGATGCAAAGCTGTGTTGCATTCTTTTGTGTCACATTTGTTTAACTCTGTGAAGCTGTGCTACTTTGCCTGTCTGAAACACCTCATTAGTCTAATAAAGAGCTGAATGGCCAAGAGCTAGGCAGGAGAAATTATAGGCAGGGTTAGCAGGCAGAGAGAATCAGTGAGAGGAGAAATCTGAGAAGAGAAGATGGAGAGATGAGAAAATGAGAAGAGGTCATTGAGGGCCAGCCTGCCAACTACACCGCAAGCTATGATGTAAGAAACAAAGAAAGGTATATTGAATACAGAAAGATAAAAGCTTGATGGGATGATTTAAGTTAAGAGAAGCCGGCTAGAAACAAGGCAGGCTAAGGCTAGACATTCATAAGAAAGATGTGTGTATTTGTTTGTAGAGTAGGTGGCACATCCTCCAAAAGAAGAAGGGCAAAGATTTAAAAAAAAAAAAAAATCCCTACATTTTGGCTAATCAACTTGAGGCTTGAATATCCTTAGGGCCTGAGAAAACAAAACAAAACAAACAAAAACAGGATACTGCTTCTTTAAGAAACTCTGCCTTAAAGTAGAACACTTAAACAAACATTTCACACTAAATAGAAACAAAAGCAAAGGAAAAAGGCCTGCTACAGTGCAGGGCTCTGGCCTTCTATAGCTGGTATGGTTGAATGCAGTTCCCAGTCACATACCTCAGACACGGTCTTGAGGTTTAGGCTTGGCTCTGAAGACCTGGAAGAGGGCCTAGCCGACACCGAAGTCCTAAGCAGCACTGCTTAGCAGTTTAAAGGCTCATGTCAAAGGAAGTCTGAGCCCCAGGAGATCATTTGAAAAGAAGGAGCAGGTATTAATAAGCAAGATCATTACTGGGAAACCCACAGAGACAGCTGACCCAAGCTAGTGGGAGCTCACAGATTCTGGACCAACAGCCAGGGAGCCAGCATGGGAACGATCTAGGCCCTCTGCATCTGGGTGTAGTTTGGTCTGTTTGTGGGGCCCCTAGCAGGATCTGCCCATGGTATGTTACCTATTACCTACGGGAGGGTGTCTTGCTCAGCCTTGACGGGGGTGGGTGGATATGTCCTGCCTCAACTTGATATGCCAAGCTATGTTGACTCCCAAGGGAGGCCTTAAATTTACTGAGGAGTGGATGGGGCAGGGTGTAGAAAGGAGGTGGGGGAGCGAATGGAGGTGAGGAGGGGAAGGAAGGAAAACTTGGGTAGTTATGTAAAATAAATCTAAAATGATTTTTAAAAAGACTAAAAGATACACAGTAGAAGAGGTCCAGACAGAAAAGCCCGTAAACAGGTTACAGTGTGTTTTGCAATGTGCATAGGCTTAAAAAGAAAAAAAAAAAAAAGTATAAACAGTCATGGAAAGAAATAGCTTAAAGATGATAAAGTTATGTTTTTAAAGAAAGAGCAAAGGTAATACAAAATTTAAAAGGCCACATAAGATGAGTAATAAACAGTGTCTGGATCCTGTATGTTATTGCGTTTTTGCACTTTTTTTGATTGCTGATAAACAAAGGACAGCTGTGAAGAGAACTGGAATTGAAAGAGGGATTTTTGAATATACTTTAGGAATGTCCTTAACCTTAAAATGGAAGTCAAAAAATGTGTTTATAAAATGGAACTCAAAAAGGCATTGCTTTAGAGAAGAGGTTATGCTTTTGTTTTGGCAGGAAATAAAAGGCTGGGGATTTGTTTCAGGTTAATATGGATTAGGTCTGATCAGGGAAGATCTCCTGAATCTTAACAGGTAATATCTATCAACAAAGGTTATAGCTGGTCTTCCTTGGTCTTGATTATTATCTCAGTGTTTTTCAGGGACCCCTAAAGATGTTTTTGCCCACAGACAACTGGAAGCAGTCTGAAGAACACAAGGCCCACATTCCCAAGAGATGAGGGGGGTTGTCTTTGATTATTTGGTTAGTTATGGATGTTTGTTATAATTTAGGAGAGTATAGAAACATAAGATAAAAAGACAACTACTAATCTCAGATATTTTTCATTGGCATGGATTTGGTACATTGATACAAATTTAAAGCTATTTTTTATACTGTATATATGTTTCTACTCTTATTTGGGATAGTGTGCTTAGGCAGCTCATTTAAAATGTTATTTGTGATTAAGAAATGAGGCTAGTAGTTAATCTATATAATCAAACCTGCAGTCACATTAGGCATGTTTGCAAGGTTAATCAGATATATTTTAAACAGATTTGTAATATGACGTTTCTCTGGCCCAACTAGGTTCTGCTGGCCTTCTCTACCCCCAAAGAAATACACAGATACTATATTGGTTATGAATACTGTTGGTCTTTGCCTAAAGTTTCTTATTTGCTAGCTCAGTCCTAATTATTAACCCATTTCTAATAATGTAAGTATTTCCGAGTGGCCTTATCTTACTGGAGATAAGGTCTGGGCCTCTTACTCTATTGGGGTCTACATCAAACGTGTTCAGTGTCTCCACAGAGAAGACAAGACACAGTGATTTACTATTTGTTCTTGTTTATATACTGTTCCTGCCTAGCTATGTCACTTCCTGAGATCACATGATAATTCCTCTCTACCTACATTTCCCAGAATCCTCCTCATATTCTAGTCTACCTGCCTTGATGCCCTATTGGCCAACAGTGTTTTATTGATCAACCAATAAGACAAACCTATACACAGAAGAACATTCCCCATCATCTCCTCCTTTCTGTCTAAATAAAATGAAGGGTTTTAATGTTAACATAGTAAAATACAGCAATACAGTTATCAAGAACTATAGTTACAATATTTAGTCGATTAAGATTTGGCAAAATTTATAGAAAATATTCTATCATAGATCCTATCTTTGTGAGTCTAAAGTCTTATATGTAACTTATTTTAATCCTAACTAAGGAAAACTATAACCATAACTACTATCATCAACTCCATCAAAGACAACAAAAGGATAATATATAAATTCTAGAATTGTCAGAGACATCTGGCTTTCTGGATAATCACCCAAAATTCCTCTGTAATTTCACTCCATAGGCCACAGTGTGTCTGGCAGACTTCTCAGTGAATCAGGACCTTTTAAACTGTCTGCCTACATTGGCAATTTGTCAGTCATTTTTCTCTGTGTCCTGTGTCAGGAGCCAGGAAAATTCTATTAAGGAATTTCTCGAGGTCCAAACCTCTGATTCCAGTAACCAGGAGCTCAGGTATACAATTGTATTGCATATGCTAGCTGATTTGCTGTTGAAAGGCATAGCCACAGTGGAGAATGCTCTCTAGTTTGCATCTCTATAGACCTAATTATTTGAATAGGCCTGCACCAGAGCAGGGTCGAGGTGTATGTGACAAGTAAGGACAGAGAGGGTTAGGAGGTATCTGGAAGAGAGACAGTAGAGAGATCTGCTGATAAGAGTCTAGCAAGATGGAAGAGAAACAGTCTCAGGGTCAGGGAAGCACAGTTAGGAAACAGCCAGGAAGATGCTGAATATAGAAGAGACTCCAGTTTTGCAGCATGGAACTGGGAGCTCTCTAAAGATGACAAGATGCCTATGTCTGGTCTTTATGGCTGTTGGGTTACTAGGAATTCCCAAGTCCATGAACCCCCATCCCGGCCAGACCCGGTGGATTCTGTGTTTTGGGGCTGAGACATGCTAGGCCATGACAGTCCTGCAGAATGTCTGGCAGACTCTTCATGAAGCAGGAACCTTTCAGGACTGTCCATGTTGTTTTGCAAGTTCAGCAGTAACTTTCCTGTGGGTCCAGCATGTCCAATTTATACAGCAATAGTCACAGTTGAACAGTCTAAGTAAGAGCGGTTTCTTGCCAAAATGGCTAGTCTCACCATATTGAGAGCAAACTCCATAACAAGTTTCTTCAATGCCCATCTTCCTCTCAGATATAATTGGTATGCCAGGAGCAATAGTGTCTCATTATCATGAAAACCCTAAACCATTTTAAATGCCATATTCTGTAGGTCTTTGAAAGGTTTGAAGAATATCTGTCCATCTCAAATACATATCTGTATATCTAGAAAACTTAACTAACCTAACTGTAAGATTTGAGTATTATACCTGACTATATACAATCTGTATTTAATTATGCATTGTTTTAAAAGATCTGTAAAAACACAGTACCTAAACAAGAGGAGAAATATACATATTGACCTAAATTGACCCTAAATTTGTATCAATAAATGAAAACCCATACCAACACAAAGTATTCATTTCTATATCATTTCCCCTTTTTTCCTTTAAAAATAGATTGACATTTATAACCAACCCCATTTAAATAAAAACAAACACTTATAAGCAATATTTGGGAATGTGGGCATTGCCATTCTCTCCAAACTGTTTTCTGCTGTTTGGGGGCGCTGTCATGGGGATCTTAAGAAAACCCAGAAATCCTGGCTGTAGTGGTCTGTGTCTACATCATCCCAGGTATCTTCAATGTTGGATCACTGATTCCGAGGGTCTTGCTTAATCACACGATATTAGTCTGGAAGGATCCACAGCTTTTCATTTTCAGTGAAAACATAAATAAAATCTCTTTTTTTATTACTCTATTTCTTTTACTTTTTTTTTTTTCATTTGAGACAGGGTTTCTCCGTGTAACTTTGGCTGCCCTTGAACTCAGTCTGTACACTAGGCTGGAACTGAAATCAGAGATATGCTCGCCTCTGACTCCCCAGTGCTGGGATTAAAGGCATGTACCACCACAACCAGCTACTCTATTTTTCTTCCTTCCTTCCTTTCTTTTAAATGACTTTATCCTGTTTCTTTTCTCTCACAAGCCTACATATATTTTTAAACATACTGTAAACCTTTTAAAGGTTTTTCTTCATTTGAATCTGTCTTTACTGTGAATCTTTACCCTTTTCAGGCCATGTGTCTTTTATCTGCTAAACAACATTTCTAAAATTAAAGCCACAGCTGGTTGTTTTAGCCACTGTCTTTCTAAGATGGAAGGGGTACATTTACTGCCAGAACTGAGAGCTGGGCTCACTGTCTTGGTCTATGCTGCCATGAAGCAGCAGGTTGTCAGCTTAGATATGTGTTCATTGCCATTGCCAGGTGCTCCTACACCATTCAATTGTTAGCAGGACCTCTTAAAAGAGACTTGGAGTTTTTCCTGCTTATGCTGAGACAGGAAACCTCCCTTGAAGGAGCCTAACAAGTCTCTTCCTGTCTCTAGCAAAACAGAGCCCACCCCAGAAAATGCTGCTACCAAGAAGCCATGCTTGTCTCTGTTCTTTTGTTTCTAAAATCTTAAAAAAGCTTTTGTCAAGTTTACAGGGAAATTCATGCAATGAATGTTGGGTGCCATTTTGTAATGTGACATTTCTCTGGCCTGGCTAGATCCTGCTACCCTTCTCTGCCCCAAAGAAACATGCAGACCCCATATTAGTTATAAATACTGTTGGTCTTTGGCTAAGGTTTCTTATTTGCTAGCTCAGTCTTAATTATTAACCCATTTCTAACAATGTATTTCCATGTGGCCTTATCTTAACCAGAGATGAGATGCGGGCCTCTTACTCCATTGGAGTCTACATCACATCTGCTCAGCGTCTCTGAAGAGAAAAGAGAGAGAGAGCAATTTCCTGGTTCTTTTTCTTTTTCTTTTTTTTCTTGCTTAAATACTGTTACTGCCCAGGTATGTCACTTCCTGGGATCACATTACAATTCCTCTCTGCCTACATTTCCCAGAATCCTTCTCATATCCTAGTCCACCTATCTTGCTGCCCTATTAACCAACAGTGTTTTATTGATCAACCAATAACACAAACATATACACAGAAAAACATTCCCCATCACAGATTATTTTCAAACACTTCAAAGACCTACTGAATATGGCATTGAAAATGTTTTGCTAACATGAGGCTTTTCATGACAAAGAGACACACCTGATTCTGGCAGTACCAATTTACTTCATAAAAGAATAATGGGGGCCAGCCTGGTCTCCAGAGTGAGTGCCAGGATAGGATCCAAAAGTTACACAGAGAAACCCTGTCTCGAAAAACCAAAAAAAAAAAAAAAAGATAATGGGCATTGAAGAAACTCCATAGGGAATTTGATTTCAGTGAGGCAAGTCAAGCCACTTGGGTAAGAAATAAGAAACTGCTTTGCCTTGGCTGCTGATAGCATGCTGTATAAACTGGACATGCAGGTCCCATAAGAAAATGACAGCTGAATTTTGCCAAAGGAAGGAGGACCAGTCTTTCAAAATTCCTGCTGCATAGAAGAGTCTGCCAGATATTCTTCAGGACACAGGGAAAAACAAATGTGGGACTTTGTCAATACAAGATGGGAGAGTCCTTCAAATTTACTGCTTCACTGAAATGTCTTCCAGGCATTCTAGGCCTGTAAATTGAAGATTATTGCCCCAATTGTTCAGAGGAACTCTGGGTACTGTCCAGGCAGGCAGATGGCTCTGTTGTTAGGTAATAATACATTCTTTAAGAGGCTTTGATGAAAGTAAAGACTAAATAGTTAATTTTTCTAGATTTCCTTAGTTATGTTATAAAGTAATTTGGGTACAAAACTTTGGATTCATTAAGACAAGCTAGATAGTGGAGTATTTTCCTTAAATTTGCCAGACACACAAGAACTGGGCATTGTGAATGCAATGTTTACATGATAATTGTTCTTATTGCATACAGTTTTATCACATTAAAGTTAAAGCCTTTTTATTTTTATTTAGACAAAAGGTGGAAATGTTGTGGAATACTAGTTGAAGATGTACTACTTTTGCTTACACAGTGGAATAATTGTTTAATGATTCAAAGAAGGATTACATTCAGCACAAATTCTCACTGTGTGTCTCTCTGTCTCTCTGTCTTTGTTTCTCTCACTTCCTCTATGTCTCTCTCACGTCCTCTCTCTCTGTCTCTTGCTCTCTTTCTGCCCCAATATGTATGATGTGTGTGTCTCTCTCTAAATTGGCTTCCTCAGTAGATTTCTTATAGCTTTTGCAATATAATCTTCATTCTGTTTATCCTCCCTGTCAGGACTCCTGTCTAATCACACCACCTCCATTCTTTTGTAAGTCTTTCTAGCCCCCATGTTCCCCATTTCGCATTCAAATATCCTACATTACACTACCCTTTCCTTTAAGGCATTCTGCCAATATTTACACTTTCTAATTTCCTGGCATCTACATTTGTTCCAAACTGAATAGGTTAATCCAAATATTTGAAGCTAGTATGCACAAATGAAAGATAACAGTGCTTTTCATTTACAGTCTCCATAATCTCACTCAGCATAATCTTTCTGCACCCAAACTACAAATTTTATAATTTTAAATACAGCTGTATAAATTTTTGGATCTACATAACTTTTCATTCATTAGTTAACAGCTATCTAGGCCAATTCTACTTCCTGCCTATTATGAAGGGAACAGCAGCAAACATGGATAAGCCAGCATTTCTATAGTCAGGTATGCATGTAATTTGAAGTAAATTCCCATCAATGATGTAGCATTGATGTCATATGATACTTCATTTCTTTTTCTTTTTTTCTTTTTCAGATTATACCTATATATATTTAAGAAAGGAGATATCTAGTTGAATAAGTGTTTTGAGTGCTACAGAAGTATATATGGAAGATTTTGGAAGAATGAAATAAAAGGGAAAATGAGATAATTATATTATAAAAATATAGTCATATAGTAATGTTTAGAAAGTAAATGGACATCTGCCCATGTATGGAAACAGAACTTTTAAAAGAGAAAGAGGGTATTTTTGTTTTGTTTTGCAATAAATAAGAATGGAGAAAGAGAGCTGGTGCTATAAAAATAAAGTCAAAGGCATGAATATTTACCTAAAAAGCATAGAGGTCAACAAGATGGCTGAACAGGTAAACATCCTTGAGCTAAGAATCCCTAAAACCCAAAAGTTTGAAAAGAAGAGCCAGATCCCACAGGTTGTGCTCTGACCACACATTCCCTATGTTATGTTTGCATACTCAAATAAAAATAATAAGAAAGGAAACCTGACAAAATATTTTAATTTTTTAAGGATTTGGTGCATTTTTTTTTGTTTTTGTCTTTCATATGAGCTCTAGCACACATTTCTAAATTAATGGCTTTCAGGTGAATCAGAGCCCATAGAACCAACATTTGTTTATCCCTGAGAGAAACTAAAAGATTTCAAGTAAAATTTGGACCTATAACTCTAATTTTTTTAAAAATGTATTCTACTATGATTCTAGAAACCCTCCAATAATAATACTTCTTTAAAAAAATCCTGGGGAAGTTTAGGGTCTTTTTTTCATTTTTCTTTGAACAGAGTCTAAAACTATAGAATGTTTTAATCTGCTGCAAGTCAATTTTCATTGCTTTTAAAACACACAGTCAAACCCAAATGCCTCCAGTCAAGATCAAAAACTATGACTGAAAAATTAGAAAAGCAGCCATTATGTGAGGTTGAGAAGGAACAATGTAATTCTGTTCTCTTTTAAAATTATAGAAATAGCTAATATTTTATAATTTGGAAGAGGGAAAATTAATGGCATTCTGATGTATTCTGTATTCTGGAGTTTGTGTCTCAAAGCTATGACATTTGAATAACAAACCCTGTGAACTCTGTTGGAGATAATGATGCTATTAGATTTTATGAAGTTGAAGCATATATTATCCCAAAATATTAATTTATGTTGTATGGATATGGCACAGTAAAAATGGGGAGCAGAGGGGGGATGGTGTGGGGGACTGGCGAGGGGTTGGGAGGGAGGAGAAGGAGAGGGAGAAAGGATTGACATGTGAAGCAAGCTTTTTCCTAATTTGAACTAATAAAAAAATTGTAAGAAATGGATTGAACTAACTATGAGAAAATGTTAAACCTATTTTTATATAGCTTCCTGTTCCCTTTCTGTCTTATTTTAATAATATGGTAATGAATAATTGCATAAGAGTTTAGCAGGGATGGGTAGAGTCAACATATCTAATTTTAATCCCAACTTTGTTAGTATAACTATTAACAATTTCCTCAAATTTTAGACATTCAATATTCTTTATCTCTGTTACTAATTAAGAAGATACAAAGGGAGAAAGAGAGGGAAAGAAACCAAGGAATATTTTCTTACTCTTGTCTGCAGGCTACCAAAAGAGGAGCAGGATTATGACAGACTTTGAAGACTCCCTCCGGAAGGCTTCACGCTCCCAGGAGAGCAGAATGGGTATGGGATAGGTAGGGTGTTAGTTGGGGGGGGGTGGGCAGGGGAGGAGCGGAGGGAGAGGGACCTGAGATTGACATGTAAAATACTCTTCTTTCTAATTAAAAAAAAAAAAACAGAGGAGCAGACTGTAGGGAGACACCCTAGCCCCGCCCCAGGTAACCCGGACAGGTGTGCAGGGATATGCCCATGAGGGTGGGGTGAGGAGAAGTCTGAGGTGATGTAAAAGGAAGTTCTTAAAGGGCTGGAGACGTGTGGGGAACCTCTCTCTCTGGCCTCCCTGGCTTGCTGCCTCTGGGCTCGCTCTGGCTTGTGCTTGGCTGGTGTATCTGAATAAAGAAAACATATACCATATTGATTGCTGGTTGATCTCTAATAAGCAGACTGATGAAAATGATAAAGAAAGGAGGTCTTGTAGATGAAGATCATTCAGAACATCTGGACCTCTGTGGCTATGGAGAAAAGGAACTATGGTGAGATGTCCTGTCTGTAATTCTCCAAATCCATTTCTGGAGCCTCAAAAATAATTCTGCTCACAGACTCCACTCATGGGAACACTTAAACGTGTCCTACCCTAGGGAATTATGTGGATTGTCTTACCCTCTGGTCTTAAGTTCATTTGCTGTTGATTAGTTTAGTTTCTCAGTTAAGGCCTAACTTAAAAGACCTCTTTCACTTGTGTATAACAAGTAAAAACACTCTTGACAGTCTTTTGGTATCTGAGAGCATTTTTATATTCCTCAACTATTCCTGAATGAAAAAAATAGTTCCTAGCATGTTGTATGTTGATCAAAGAAGTGGTACAAGGATTAACCAGTAGTAATCAAGTCTCCTACGTTTGTGATTTGGAAGGAAAGGCCACAGAACCTTCTCTACTTTCTAAATCAGGACTTGGGCTAAACTGAATAGCACTAACAAATCTGTTTCTAAATAGCCAGGAAAAAGCCATACTCAGGACATACTTAATGTTGCAGTTGGATGTAATTGTTATAATAACTGGCAGCTCTGGGTGTATATTAGAATGGAAAGTAACATGGTTTTTAATAGTTGCAGGACTGTAACTGTGTTCCCATGTATAAAGGGAATGCAGTGAGTGTTCTTCAATTTATTTTTTAGTAGCTCCATTATCTTGGACACCTAAATTTATAAATTAGTCTTTACCTTTTTATTATCAGGTGATTTTTTTATAAGAACATGTCATCTGGAGTATACAATTATTTCTAAAATTATCAGGAAGATTGTTGATATTTAAGAAATTTTGTGTTCTTAAATATAGTATATTCACAGAATGAAGAAAGCTCAAATAAATGTATTTAGAAAATTTTTATTCCCAATTCACTGAGAAACTGCCATACTGATGTTGTACACAGAAAGTTGTGTCCTGTGCTAATTCTATCAAGGTTATTCACATGGGAAGCCAGACCCTTGCTGGGCAAATACATAGGAGGAGTGGATTGAAGAGGGGAGGAGAGGGAAGGAAATATGAGGAGAGGAGGGAAGGGATACTGTGGACATTATGTAAAATAAATAAATGAATGAAAAATAAAACATTTCTCACAGAAAATAAATTATTGTAATTGAAAATTCATACTTTTTATTTTCAAAGCAGAGGAACAGTATAATAAAAAATGGAATTTTGGTTGTCTTTAACCAAAAGTTGGATTTGAGGTACAACAGACTTAATGGAGCATTAGAGGATAGGAATGCATTAAAACAGCCCAAGCACAAGGTTAAGAGGAATCAAATGGAGGTAAAAACAATGGTAATGTTTAAAAAGAATGCTGGAGAAAGTCTGTTTAAGCAAGAATTGCAATAGTGTATCTAAGTGGAAATGCTACATATATAGTTAATAATACAAAATGAGGACTCATGAGCCAACATGGATAGAACAAAATCTTATGTCATAATTATTATTAGGAGGATATCTGAAAGTATAGTAATAGATTTTCTGGGTGGTTGGGTACAGGGGGTGAGACTAAAACCATGGAGGACTATGACAGATCAAGGCCCAAAATAAATGAAATACAGGCACAATGGGAAAAAGAAGAGGGGGGCAGTTGAAAAAAATTCCTTTTGGAAGAAATTAACCACACATGCCTTCCTTTGAAGAGGCTGTTTCTTACAGACCACTAACTGCATAGTTAATTTGCTGGCATATTTATTAAATAAACTGGCAATAAGTTACTGGTACCACTGTAAAGGGAACCAAACTAATCAGAGTGACAATTTAATTATGAACTCATTGTCACAGATTGAAATGATGATCACAAATTCAGAAATAGAAGGTAGTTCAGTATTTATGTTGGCTTCTTAAAATACAAAGTTTTGTATGGGTCATAAGAAAATAAATACTTTATTTTGAGATCAGTATTAAGAACAAATATTCATCTCCCTAAAAGATAAATAAAATTTCTGCAATTGAGGTTTGAAAGAATATTGTATACAATATAAACAAGATTTTTTCAAACAATAGGCAAATTTTATGCATCTCTAACAGACGAAAATTACTTAAAATTTTAATCCTTTTGCTACTATTTTTTGGTATTTTCTATGTAACAAGAAAGAGCCTGTATAGTGATATAAATACATTCAGACAACCTGGATTCACAGCTATTATTTGAGGGTCTCAGAACAACAAGCTCATCCCAAGAATAAAACAGCATTAGTTATTTCCTATACATCTTAAAAGTATCACATAACTTTACATATAAAGACATTAAATGTGACATCACACATATTTAAAATTTCATGTAAATCACCTATGACTGGTATGAATGATTTGTAGCACAACCGAGATATGTGAACACTGTTTAACACGGACATTCTTAAAGCTAGGGAGAAAGTGTAAGGAAATGGTAACTTATTGGAATACCATATGCCATGCAAATTAAGCAAGCATCCCATGGCAGAGAAGTATGGATGCTAATTATTGTCAATATTACTTATTAATGCATCAATATTTCTTCTAAGTCACTTTGAAAGGAAATAGTTCAAAAGTTTGTTATTACAACACATTGTGACTCCCACAGTGTCTGATGATGGTTTTCAGCTCCAGCTGTGGATGTAGCTATTAAACTGCTTGGCATAAAATAATTTATGATGAAGATTTTAATGGGAAAATAGCAGATATTTGCAGGAGTTCTTTTATCCCATCTGACTAAGCTCCTCTGTTTCAGCCCTCACTAATAAACAATCAATTCTTTTTACTGACTATGGAGACGGAATAGATAATAATTATAAAGATCAAATCCTGTTGTCTTGAAATAACAGTATCTACAGAGTAATGTCATATTATTGTTTTTAAACTGTATTGCAACGCTTTTAAGCAATGTTGGGTAAGAAAAGTTCTTTCAAGCTGGTTTCCACTTAACAGAAACTGGCAGCTGAGGTTTCTTCAGAGTTGGTTAATTCAGCAGCCATTTGTGGTGCCAATGTCCCACATTCATCTTCTCAATCCACAATGAATCCTTGACTGTTTTTTCCTCACTGTGACTTCCTCAAGTCACAGATACAGCCGTGATTCAGGTGAAGGTTTCAGAGTTACCTGTGGCAGAAAGTAAACTAACTTTTATGCATATATCCTCAAAGTGGGGGAGAGGGAGGAAGGAAAGAAGGAATTTGTTGTGTATTTTATTGGCCAGCAGTAGAAAACATGTATATGCCTAGAAAATGAAAAGGGATATGTGTGGTATAAAGAAGACAGTGGTGAAGAGGGTGGACTGAGCTCTCCCACAAACACTTATTCAGTGTACAGTACCAAACACAGGATTGTGACTACAGAGAAGTTGGGATGAATGCTGGGTAGACAGCCTGAAAAATCAGTAACAACTTTCTCTGCAGAGGCTTGAAACATGTTTATACATAATCAAATATGTGTTTGATTATTTGTAGGTAAGAGTATTATGCTATCTCAATACAGTGTATCAAATCAATATTATAACAGAACCAATTGATTTTCAGATAAGATGTCCCCAACTCATTTTATTCAGTTTGTATAATGTAATAAAAACATTTAAAAGTTATTATGCATCAGGCCTGAATCAGTTTTTAAATAGAACATGATGAATAAAAGTGTGGTGAATGTGTTGAATGGATGATCTCAACAAGTGTAAAGTCAAGCACGCAGTGAATAAATAGAAACATTTATATAGTGTAGTTAAGATAAAAGAAATATGAAGGTGCTATGGAACAGGTACTGACAGCAGTGGTGTCTTATAATATTTCATCTGGGGAGTTAGAGTTAGGTGTCTCACAAAGAAAATACAATTAGAGAGGATAAGGTGGGGAGAGTAGAAATGAGGGATCTGGAAGGTCGAGTCTCAGAAGGACAGAGAGGGAGAGCAAAAAAGTGATACCTAAGATAGATTAATAGACATAATATAGATTCATAGGGTTTTTTCTTAAACTTTTAATTGTACATTTATGTCATTAAATACTCCAAGGTTTCTGGTGAAATGACTCACTGAGAAGGTCACTTGCTGACAAATCTGACAAACTGAGTTTGAGACGCAGAACCAACAGGCGGAAGGATCTGGAAAGTTGTCCTCTGACTTCCATAAATACTCCAAGTCATAAGTGTGTGTGCACATGCATATACACATACAGAAGTTAAATAAATATAAACATATTTTGGACAAGTGTGAGCTATTTTATTAAACCCTACTTAACTTTCCTTTTAGCTGGGGCAGCATTGAACTCAAAATGAAATAATTATTGAAGTCTGATGGTTTCAGTAAAATTATGCATGTTAATTAATTCTACTTGAAGGACACTTTCATGCTCATACTACAATGGAATAATTGCATAATGATAGCATTATCAAATGAATGGGATCTACAGTGCACTCCTTTGAGTGGTGTGCATTGAAAAGCAGGCTGTGCCTGCTGCCTTTAGCAGAAGCCACTGATATTCACCCTTGGGTTGATGCTATTTTATCCTTTTACAAAGAAGATAATATCTATGGAATTGTTAACAGCAGATCCAATTTAATATTTTGTACTTGGTATAGAAGTAGGGGAAAGCAGAATTCAAATATAGTCATGGAAAAAATATTCTTTTAGGTTTATGACTCACTGTGACTGTCCTTGAGACAAATACACATAAAGTATGCCTTTATTGTCAAACAGTATTGTTTAGAACCTTCTTATATTAAAATATCTAAATTTTTGCCTCTTACTTTGGTATAACCATGAGGAAAGTATAGTTACTATAGTACCCGATTGATTTGTTGCCTTATATAGGATCAAGAAGTAGTTGATTGTTTGCTTTGAACACTGGTGCATCCCAACAATTAGGATAGAGTTCACTATATAGTGTGAATATAGTAGACATTAACTGACCAACATCAAATACTGAAAATTCATGTTCTGAAACTGTAAGTGGCATCGCATGTTTACTGCTACTGAAAAATACTGAGTCAATACTTATTAGATACAATACATATCATCAAATGATACTTTCCTATAAGTTTTTGAGATTTTAAACAGATTGTATCAGTTTCCTTTATATTAGAAGAGATAAAATTTTGTACTTTGCTGTTAGAGCACACACATATTCCAAAAAACAGTTTACAAAAAAGCCTACACAAGTATAAAAGTTATTTCAAACTTTTGGCAGACAAATAATATCTCAATGTCAGACACACCGATATTGTGGGTTCTTAAGTGAAAGGATCCATTCAGTTAGTATGTTCAAATGTGAGAATATGAATGAGGCATTAGAGGTGTAAGTGCAGTCAGGAACAATGGCAATGATACACACAAACACACATACTTATATGCACAATGGATAAATGAGAATAGTGATAGCCCTGGGTTTGTGATTCACTACAAAGCTTTTGCAGTGTCAAAGTTTATCCAGTAAATAGTTTTCCCCTCATAAATTAACAGATTCTATCACTGTCACCTTTCAGAACAGTAACACATATTCTTAAAGGAATCGAAGGAGGAACTATTCTTTATTTTCCCTTACTTCTTAGTTATTACTGAAAATAGTATCATTATCAATTAAAAAATAGGATAACTGTTGTTATAAGTAAACAGGTGTTTGTGATCCACAGTGAGAAAGTTAATGTCTGTAAGTTCACATTTGCTAAAGCAGCTGTGGTGCCTCCCCTGATACCTGCACTGCGATGTGCAATGTCATATGATATGTTTATGTAATCTCATGATTGCATCTCAATTTTATGGGTACATATATCCGTAGTGACCAAGAATATTATTGCTCATTACTCTTTACAATTTTGGTACATAGAAAATGTACTAGAATACACTCCATAACTAGACCTATTATCCCACAAGGACTGTACGACCCTTAAAAGCTGGATATGTTCCTTTTACTCAAACTACACACAATTGGCTCATTTTTATCTCAGAGCAAGTTCAAACTGGACTGAATGTTTCTGTAAATGCATCTTAAGTTAAAAACTTCACATATATGTTCAAGATCATAGTTGCCTCTGTCAAACCAAGATCGTTAACACAAAGCAACCTAAAAAAAAAATTATGCCAATTCTTCATTTGCCAAGTCTGGCTCATAAAAACCTATGTCTCAAGCTTGTATGACTGGGCACTGTGACACCAGCCTCTGCTCACAGTCTTACAACAGAAACCTTGAAGCACTGAGTTGCCATGGTAAATGGCCCTGTCCTTATTGTTTACCCAAGGAATGTGCTATGACCAATGAGATGTAATACTTGTAACTTTGTTTTCTTATCACCTCAAGCCTCCTGTAAAAACTGTATTTAAGCTAGGTGAACAAAGAAGCAGGAAAGAATTGAAACAAAGAACTAGAAAACATTAGTGCTTAGAAGAAAAATCAAAGGACAGAAAAACAGACTAAAATAAAAAATAAAGAACAACAGGCGTGGATTTATTCCTTACCCCTCAGATAGGAAAACCTTAAGTTCAGCTTCTCTATGTTGTGGAGCTATTATTCAAACCCTGGGAGGAGCATTGAGAGCTGCTCTTTCAGGCTACTTATATACATGTGTATATTTATGAGTGTTTATGCTTATGTTTGTGTGTATAAATGTGTGTCTTTTTGCTCTTGTACATGTGTATGTTTGTGATGTTTTCTATATATGCATGCCTATGTACACACATAATGAAACCACACCACATATACACATATAAATGTGTGTGTGCATGTGTAGGGATAAAAGGATATGAAGCTGCTAATAGATAATGAGGGGAAGAAGAATTTAGAAGGGGAAAGAAAGTGAGCATTTGTTATGATAAATCTTTCTCTCAAAAGCCGCTGAGCCCATCAAGTATTATTCATCTGTGAATTTCTCAAATAATAAATATAATACTATAGATATAAAATTTATTCTAAATAAAACTTTACATTTCTAGACACACAGATTCTTAGTTAGGAATATTTCTCCCATTCTTTAGCTTGCTTATTTCATTTTACTGACCCCTCCCTTTACTTTCCAGGAGCTTTGTATACTTTTTAAGGGCTTCTCTAGAAACACTTGCCAATTTTATAATTTGTGGAAGATAAAGTGTAGTTTAATTCTTCTGGCCATGTATATCCATTATTAGCAGTTACTATTAACATTACTAGTTATTGAAACAACTCTTTCTTTGAAGAGTTTGAATGCTTTTACCAATAATTCATTGGCTATAGAAGCATAGATTTACTTTTAATCCTTATTCTGTTATTGGTGTTTGTGCCAATTTAATTCTGGCAATGGTTATTATAGCTGTTTGTTTACACTATATTTTTATGAGGACAACTACTAAGTGCTTCTCTGTGTTTCTTAAAAATCTTACCTTATGTCTCTACAGATTACCGTTTGACATCTGTATACTGAATTAGCTTAAAATCAGTAAAAATCCTCCATTTCTTCTACTCTTCCTCAGACCTTCAACTCAGTTGATAACATTTATTTCTTTCAGAAAGAAGAAACCAAATGACCTATATTTGGATCACTAATTTACACACTGCTTTTCTGTCTCTCTATGTGTTGATTTACTTCCTGTGCTCCTGAATGATGTTCTATTATTTTCATATTAGCTACTTGCTCTTGCATAGAATACCTCGTCAATCTCTTAGCTGTTTTTTTTTTCTGAAATTATAATTATATATCTCCCTCTTCCCTTTCTTCTCCCCAAGTCATCTCATACAATATTCGTTGTTCTATTTCAAATTGATGGCCTTTTTCATTAATTATTGGCATAAATTTACATGTGCATGTATCTTCATCCAGTAACAATGGAAGCATATGCAGAAATCCATATCCAAGCATAAAGCTCAGATACTGGAGTCCAGTAGAAGAGATGGGGAAGAGGGATTTTATGAGCAAATGGGGTTAAGATCAAAACTGGGAAACCCCTTGACCAAACTTGTAAGACTTCAGGGATTCTAGTCTGATAGTTGAGATCCTGCATGGGACAAAATCAGACCCTCTGAATGGAAGTGATAGTTTTGTATCCAGATCTGTTTGTGGGACTCCTGGCAATGGGGCCAGGATCTATCCCTAGTGGATGATCTGGCTTTTTGAATCCCATTCCATATGGTGGGTTGCCTTGTTCAACCTTGGTGTGTGTGTGTGTGTGTGTGTGTGTGTGTGTGTGTGTGTGTGTGTGTGTGTGTGTGTGTGTGTGTGTGTTCCTGTGGAGGGTGGTGGGGAGCAGGGTTGGTCCTGCTTCAACTGAATGTGTGTATTGATGCCTGATATGAGACCTTACTCTTTCTGTGGAATGGATGCATGTGGGAAGATGGAGGATGGAGAGCTGGGGAGGAAGGGGGAACTGTGGTTGGTATGGGAAGTGAATAAAAGATTAAAATTAAAAATTGTGTATGGGTTTATATGTGTATTTTTAAATACAGAGACACAAACTTCAGAGTTCATACAGTATCGCTTGTGTGTATGTTTTAAAGGTTGATCATTTGGCATTAGATAGCCAATAGGTATATTCTTCAATGAGGAAGACTATTTGTCTTACTCTCAGCATTCCTAAGTTGACTGCAGGACTTTGTGTGAGATTAAAGTCAGATAAACTTTCCTCTATTCACGTAAGCATGTCTAATGGTGTCATGTTTAATTACTTTGCAGCTCATGTTTAGGCAATTGTACTGGTGAGACTTTATAGGTATGGGTTTAGTCATCACTAGGATACACACTCTCACAGAAAATTTCCTGTTTCTCAGCATCTTACTTTCTTCCTCCCCTTTTCATTCCTCTGTGTCTTGAGAATAAGCGCTATGTAGTAAATGTACCAATTGAGACAATTTTTAACAATTATGCATTTTTATTTTAGTTTTCCATAAATGTCTTCATATATTGCAAATAGAAATTTCCTTGGTGAGAAGTTAGAACTACATTTATCTATTGGCATAAGAATAAATATTTAGAGTGTAGTTAGAGATTGTGCTGACTTAGTGGTAGATGCAGATTTTCTTACAAGATCCATCACTTCACTAACTAGCCTTAGGTACAAGGCTAGATTTCTGACATCAGGCATAATATAACCACTGTTGAATGAGTTTTAAATCCAAATAGGGAGCTCTTGTTTACCTTCAAGTTATGTTTGCCATTACTGAACCCTTAAGGCTATCATGTCAGCTTGATCACTATTGTGGTTTATAGGCATTATAGCTGTGTAAGACTGCTGGTGGCCTTCCTTCTTTGGAAACTTGCAGGTTGCATTACGGAAACAAGAAAGAGAGTTGTCAAGGAGGAGACTTTTGGGTCAGTTCCACCTCAAGGCCTTCTGAGCTTTTGTATGAAGAGCATGGTGTCTTTAGCAATAAGAACTTACCTTCCCCTTCTGTGGAGCAAGCAAGGACAATAGCAACAACCTGCAGTTTTTGGAGTCTCTTCAACAATCAAGTCAAAAGTCCTTCTTTAATATTGTATCAGTACCTCAGGCCTCCTACCTTCACTACCCTTTGTAACAGGTGTCTATACTATCATTCCATTCACTTCCCTTTAGTTCTCTGTTATATGTTCTGTACATCAAACTTAGCCCTTTATTTTGTTGACAGAGCTTTTAGTCTTTTGTTGTTACTGTTAAGACTTATTTTGACGATGATTCTTGAGCTCCACCCCACCCTCACAAATGCTGCTAACCCTAAGCTACAATTTATTCCTACTGTTATAATACTCAGGCTTTTTGTCTCCATTCAGTGGTTAGATCATACTATGCTTTGAGACTGGATTGAACTTCTTGCTGTACTTTCTAAATGGGATAAGTTATTTACATCTAAACATGAATAATTATTCATAATAAAAGCTGGGTTATATCATAATGATGGAGGAAGTCCTTCCAAGACTTCCTATTTCACATACACTAGCAATAAAATCTTCCACACAATCTGCAAGCCCCTCAATGTACAATGGGATTTTCTGAACCATTTTTCCTCATAACACTCCTCACACATTCTCCTCTCTCTCACTTTGCCCCCCTATCACTTTTTTTGTGGTGGCTCATGCTGTCATTTCGTGTTTAGTGACATCTTTGAAACATACTTTTCAGGGGAAGGGGTGACACTAAGCAGTAGATAAAGAGGAGGTGCTGTTTTCCACTTTAATGGGAGTTCAGGAAATCCATTGACTGGCTTTTTCACCAGAAGAATTTTAGTGATTATATTATCTGTGTGAACATATCACATCAATGCTCACATTAAAATAGCATCACAGTGGATTCTCACTGCTTTTAATAGTTTCTTTTTAAGAAAAAAAAAGCAACCATACAGCATACAGGTAAGCAAATCTCTCTCCATCAGTTACTTTCTTCACTGTATTCAGTTCCAACATCCTTCCCTCATCGCTACTTCTTTCACAACAATTCTAGTTTCCATAGCCCTGCCACTGGTCTGAAGCTCCAGGTTACATTCATCTCCCTATGCAACCCGCCTGGCTGGAGCTCCCACTTTTCATCTGTTCTCCTTCATTTGATGTGCTCTAATCAGCACCATTCCTCACCAGCTCTCCTCTGTGCAAACAAGCTTATTTGGCTCCCTATTGCTTTAAGCCGAGGTAGATTTTAACCACTGCCATGAGTACCGTTTCAGAGTGTATTATAATTAGAACTGTCTTCATTTAAAAAGAGGAAATATAAAACCAAATCCACTGTGCTTGAGGAAACAGTATGAATCATGGTGTAATAGAAAAGCCATTACTTGAGAGAGTGAAAAGGATATAGGTGGTAAATATTAAGAGACAGTGCTGAAAGCAATTTTCTTCTACCCTCAGGCTATACTCCTCTGACTCATTGTTTCAATGAATTATGAAAAATAAGCAAAAGATAAGGAAAACTGTCAACAGTTGAAACTGGGAAACACAATAAATACAGGGAATGCAGAACACAGAGGGAAGAGCATAATGAAACTAGAGTTCCAATTCTAAGAAATCTAATTAAAAGGCAATCTCTCAAAACTGAACTGGAAAATGTACTTAAAATATTCTTTTGAGGAAACATAGTCACCCATGACAATTTCTCTGGTCAAGTTGTGAATTTTTTCTCCACTTTTCTACTTGATCCCCCTACCTTCAAATCCACAACAATGAGTCTGTGACTCAGGCCTCACTACCACAGTATCTGATGTCTCAGCAAGAACAAATTACACAGGTGTGGCAAGCATCCCTTCAGAGACAGACCAAGACCTGTGGGGATTTACCCAAGGAATAGAATGGACAGCATGAGCCACCACAAAAAATGATTGGTCAATCATTTTTATATCCTGCACTTTAGTCTTATCTGATTGTTGTTTACTTCTTTATATGGCTCAGGGGATCAAATGTAATGGTTTTAAATATAGATATGTAGCAGTGGAGATAAGACACAGTCATTAAGTGTGCTCATTAACTTTTATACTAATTCCTTCACTTCTACGCTGTATGAGCATATACGAGAGCGAGGTATACGTGCATGTGCACATGTGGGCACACACACACACACACACCAGCTTAATCCTCCACACAGAAAGAGATATTTCAAAAATAAATATTACAAACCTTAGACATAAATTTGCATAGAATCACAAAGAATTCACAATCTGTTTTTACACTTATCGCAGAGGAGCATTCTAGCAGAGCTAAAAAAAATTACAATGCTAGCCAGAAAAGCAAGGAAATTTGGAAAAACAAAGGGTTGTTGCAGGTTTGGAATCAGTCCAGCATTGTTCACTGAAAAACAGTAGGAATGCTCAACAGCAAGCTAAGAACTTTATGCACACTCTTGTGACACACCCTGTATGCAAGGTTATTTCAGGAAGGATTCTACCTCCTTGAAAATATTGTGTATCCTAGTTGGGGATGGGGTCTGGGAACTCAATTCAGTCATCATGGATAAGAACATGACCCTTAGCTAATAGTGAAACCAAGTCACAAGGCTGCTTAAACTTCTGCTGCAGAATGTCCTACATACCTGTCCTGAGAGTTTTCAGAAGCTGAGTTCTCTCAGAATACAGTTGACTTGGGATGTCAACTTGAGAAGCCATGGGCTTTACTGAAGAAACATCTGGTTCTTGATACAGAGATAGTGTAGGCACATATGTACCATCTCAATCCCAACTTCTCAAATAAATACGTCCCTCTTGTCAAAGGAAATTTAAGATGTAGCTTTCTCACACCACAAGACTTTTATTCTCCCTGGGTACAGAGCATCAGTTATTTCTACATGCTCAGGTAAAGGAACAAGGCAGGCAGGGTCCATGATTTCAAGAGATGTGTGAATGGAGTGCAGGGAATGAATAAATTCCAAAAAGTATAAGCAGAAGGATAAGGAACATTTTTAATGAATTTTGTAATGCCCAAATCACAGAGAATAGCATACTATCTGAACAGATTTTAAATTTTAAATACAAATTTAATGGTTAAATTACTAAGAGTTTCAAGACAATCCCCTATTTAGTGCAGAGTGCTGTGTGAACAGAGGTATTCTATGCTCAGGAAGACCTATGTCAAAGACAGCTGAACAGAGAGGAGGGTGGAGTTTCGGTTCTACAACTGCATGGGAATTAAATGGCCAATGCCTCATGAGCTTCAAACAAGATCCCATATCTCTGAGAAAACTGCAATTCTGACCAATAAACATGATCTCAGCTCTGTCATGAGAGTCTGAGTAAAGAATTGTGTTTGGATTTTTGAATTGCAGAAAAACTAAAGTGATTCTCAAACTAAGAGAAAAACAGAACAGTGATGGCAGAAACCATTTCTTTCTCTAACATAGCTGTTTGCTAGCAAATGAATTATTTAAAAATATAAGGACTGAGAGTGAGACTAAGTTACAAGTTAGTGATTTCAGTTTTATGTGGCTTAACTATTTCAAAGTGTTTCAGTTAGTGAAGAATACTCTTAGAAATCAGAATAGCAGTTATAACACCCTAGAGACCAAATTCTTAACCTGCAAAACCCATGGGATTGCATTAAACTCTGGGGTTTCATAAAATTATCTTTCCTCGAGTTTTTAAAAATTTAAAACCATTTACAGAATAAATTGTTTTCTACATGGCATATTTGGAAAGTTAGAAGATGTAATCAAAATAAATGTCATCCAATATAGCAAAAGAATTCTGTTATAAGACCACTTATTACCACAAGATTGTATGTGTAAAATTACATCATTTGGAAAATAACTGTGGAAATCAACATACATTTATAAGTTAAGCTGTACAAGAGACCTTGAAAATTGTTCATTTATTTCTTTAGGATGATTATTGATTTTTAATTTGACTGTATAAATTTATCATTTTTTCAGACCATTAGCACCCCTCTACTATTCAGTCTTATCTAATCTGTTTCCATTTATTGCACCAAATTATCCTCCATTACAGTGTAGTTTGGGGGGTAATTTTTTATATACTTCATTTATCTGCATTATTACAGAGTATGTTTATTTTAACAAGCATGTGTTCAATCACATACTTGCTTTTATATCTCTCGTTTTAATGTAAGAATCCTATTTGGCATTTTAATTTATTTTTATTTAATATTTAAAATGATAATAACAATCCCACTTCCTACTCCCTCTGGTCTGTCCTCCCATGACCCACCCCACCATCTCCCATCTCAAACTCTTCCACTCCTCAGAGAGGGTGAGGCCTCCCACAGGGGATCATATAAAGTCTGTCACATCATTTGGGCAGGACCAAGGCCCTCCACCATGTATCTAGGCTGAGAGAGTATCCCTCCCATAGGGAATGGACTTCCAAAGCCCATTCATGCACTAGGGATAAATAATGGATCCACTGCCAGAGACCCTATAGACTGCCCAAGTTCCCCAACTGACACCCATGTTCAGGGGGCCTGATTCAGTATTTTGATGGATCCCCAGCTGTCAATCTGGAGTCTGTAAGCTTCTAATTTCTCAGGTCAGCTGTTTCTATGGGTTTTTCCAGCAAGGTCTTGACCCCTTTGCTCATCATTCCTCCCTCTCTACAACTGGATTCCAGATCAATCTCTACTTCTGATTTCACTGGAAGAAGGCTCTATGATGGTATATAAGGTAGTCATCAATCTCATTATAGAGGAAGGGCATTTGAGGTAGCCTCTCCATTATTGCTTAGTGATGGGGAATATTCTTCTGTGTATATGTTTGTCTTATTGGTTGATGAATAAAGCACTGCTGGCGAACAGGGAAGCAAGATAGGGGGGCTAGGAGTCAAGGAAGATTCTGGGAAATGTAGTAAACAGAAATTGCCATGTGATCCAGGCAGGAACTGACTTAGTAGGGCAGAATCAATATATAAGCAGGGACAAGCAGGAAATTGCTCTCTTCTCTTCTCTTCTCTGAGGAGATATGGAACAGATGCGATGTAGACCTCAACTGAGTAAGAGGACTGGACTTTTTCTCCCATAAGATATGGCCAAGAGGAAATGCATGGATTGTGAGAAAATGGGTGAATAATTAAGTCTGAGCTAGCAAATAAGTAACCTTAGCTAACGGCCAACAACATAATAACAAATATAGCAACTGCATGTTTCTTTGGGATAAAGGGCAGCAGGACTTAGAAGACCAGAGAAAACTCAAGTTACAGCTAAGATTCTGGGAACTTCCCTAGTGCCAGGTTTCTTGTTAAGCCCATAATGGCTCCTTTTATTAAGGTATATTTTTTCTTGTTGTCCTTCTGTGTTCTTCCCCCAACTAGACCTTCCTGTTCCCTCATGTTCTCCTTCCACTTCTCTTTTCCCCCTGTCTTTCTTATACATCCATCCCCCTCTATCTATGCTGGCAATTTACTCAGGAGATCTTGTCCTTTCCTCTTTACAGGGGTCCATGTATGTCTTTCTCATTTTTTTTTGTTTGTTTGTTTGGTTGGTTGGTTTAGTTATTTTTAACTTTTATTGATTCTTTGTGGATTTCACATCACAAGGCTCTCTTTCACAAATTCTGTAGGGAGCATACGAGAGTGGGGAGGGTCCGCTCCTCTGCTTTCACACCCTCAGGTCTGCCTCACCTGCAGCCTTTACAATAGGACCAGCTCTACTGTACTATCTGTGCAGAGTTCAGGGCCCCCTCTCCTGTATACTGCAGCTGCTGTGGGGCATGGTTAGTTCTCTCACTCCTGTGACCCCAAAGACTTTTTCTTCATTCATGCCACCACGTGGCGGACTGGGGGATGGGGAGTGGGTATCAGTGTGATTAGCTCTGTTGCTCTCATGACCTTAGGTATGTGTTTCCTGAGTTGCTGACAATAGGGTTAGTTCTAGTGTGCTGCCCAGACGGGAAGCCGAGGCAACTTTCTCATGGACTCTAACAGGTGGTGAGAATCAGGGCTAGCTCTCCTACTGTTGCAACTGGAGCCATGACAATTACCCCAGGCTCTGGCCTCTACAGAGTCATGGACCCAGACGTGGCCGTAGGTAGCAGGTGGTTCCTGGATGTTTCCATAGCTCCAGATAGCAGTACTGGCCACCCTGATCAGCAAGACCCAGAGAGCATCATGGTCCTCGGATATGACGTGTTCCAAGGTAGCTGACCAGAACCTGGGTAATCCACAAGGCCTTCGGTGGCAACACAAACCCTGGACATCAACTCAAACCCTGGCTTCTGTAGGGCCCTGGATGGTGCCATAGCCCTCTGCAGCATCCCTGGCTTGGATGACACCATGGCCCCTGATGACAGCTCAGGCTACTAAGATAAGGATGTCCCTTATGGTAGCATGGCCCTCAGATAGCCTTATGTCCACTGGCTGCAGCCCAGACCCCAGTCACCCATGTGACCTTTGGTGGCAACAGGGACCACAGACATCACTACAGACTCTGGCTGTGGTAGTACCATATTTCTAGCCAGCAGCCCAGCCTAGATGTCACCTTGGTACCAGGTGGAAGTACAGACCATCTGGCCTGGCATAGCCCCCACAGCAGGGTGGCTGTCAGATACCAACATTGGCCCTGGTGGGAGCCTAGAACCCCGGCAATAGCATGGTCTTTGATGGTCTCAGGAATCACACACATCAGCACAGACCCTGGGCATCCACATGGCCTCTGGCATGTAGTGATAGATCTGCCTCTACACTGACCATGCCTTTTGGTGGTAGTCACAGGTGCAGACTTGACCAGTTAAAAAGGAAAAGGTTCAGGGTCAGAAGCCCCTTTAGGTCGCGGAGAGCATTGGGGAGCAGGGTCTGTCTTCTTGGCGCAGGAACTCAACCGCAGTTACTTCCTGTTTTCCATGTAAGTTATTTACTAATAAAGTCCACTTCAATTATAATCCTAATATCCATGTCTTCAATCTTCATCTTGAAGCTTGAACCCCAAATCAGTCTTCAGGTCTTAGTTTTCATGTTACAGCCTTCTGATAGCTATGTGGCCCCATCACAGTCACCCACATGCCCCCCAGTGATGGCAGGAGCCACAGACATCAACTCAGGACAGATCAGCTGCCCTAGGGATATAGATCAAGATCTGGCCCTTGATCATAGCCCAGGCCCAGACATTTTCCTGGATTCGGGTGGTCAGGTGGCCATTCATGTCAGCCTATTCCTCACCATCCTCACCTCTCTGAGCCACCTCTTTCTCCAGCCCACAAGCCATTCTGCCTCTCCCTCTCTTCCTCCTCTTGACCCTGTACTCTCCCTCTAAAATGGTGCCCAACAGCCCAGAAGCAGGGCTCTTTGTTGGGTCACAGATGGCCTTTGGTCGAGTACTGGGTGCCTTCTCCATAAGAGATGGCATGGAGATATTGCCTTTCCTCTCTTCTGTGCCCAGAAGAGGGAGGTGCTGGGCCAGAACCTGGTTGACTGTGACCCAGCAGATCCAAAAGTCTTGTGGAGAGGGGTCATCATCTGTGTCCATCACAGATGAAGGCCCAGATGGAGCTTGTGGCTCCTTGGTGATTGTGGCATTTTATTTTGAATAAATGTATATTTACATGATAAGACATACAAAATCCCACAGAATAAAATAGAGTTTTGAGGCCCAAGGAGTGGCTGAGTGATTAAAGTTGCATGTTGAAGAACTTGATGACCTGATTTAATTCCTAGCACCACATGGTGAAGAAAGGCAAACAATTCATGTAAATTGTCTACGGACCTTCATAGTAGTACTTTATTAGAGGATAACTTCTATGCTTCCATATTCAAGCAAAATGAAATATTTCCATTTCCTCAACATTTGTTTTCTCTTTACTCTCAACAAGTTCACAATCCTAGCTTCTAGATATTTGAGCTTTCTGGTGCATAGTGTTACCTTTAAATGTGTATTTTCCAAGAACACAGTAGAACTTCTATCTCCTCCTCCTATTGCTCACCAAGTGGCCTCTCTGCATCCTGCTACACTGGGTCTCAGGAAACCATGCTACACTCCTCTTCACCCTCTTTTCACATTTTCCACTGTCTTTACTCATCATAATAATCTTTATGTCCATCCACAATATACCAAAAAGCAGGACCAAATTCTCTTTATTTTTAGTAGCCCCACATTGTATAAATGCATATTTAAAATAATCCACCAGTGGATGAAGATAGATTATTTTAATTTCTTTGCCACTGTGAATAATGCTTTAAATAATATGTAAGTAGGTAATATATTCAATCTGTTAAGTTCATGTCCTTTGAATAAATACACAGTAGGGGAATTACTCTTTCATATAATCTTTCTAGTTTTCAATTTTCAAGGAGTCACCACCCTGATCTTCAGAATGACTGTGCTAAATTACATTCTGGCTAGTAGTTTTTAAGGGTTTCAATTTCAGCAATTCCTGTCAGTACCTGACCCAATGGAAACCAGCACAATCAAAAACTGTAAAATGATTCAAATATACATTTCTCCTACTATATAATCCATCTGTTCTAATTCCTGCACAGAAACTCATGAGATTCCCGTAGCAAAGAAGTAGCACAAAAACAATCGCAAATCCTCTACCAAAAAGACTGTTCAATAAATGTCTTTGTACATTTCTGTAGGGATTTGTTATATATCACTAGCTGCTTGTCCTTATATTGTAATATAGTTTACATTTAAATACTTTCAGTGCTGCTAAATTTATCTCCACAAATGTCTCTATGCTAGCACTACCCAGCTATAAATGAGACCCCAGAACCATTTTTATGTATTAAAATTAAATACTTTATGTTTATTTTTATTAGTCTAGTAGATAGGAAGTTATATAACTGCATTTAGATTTAAATAGCTATAGATTGTTTTTGAATAAATAGTTTATTTTCTTTAAAAATTAATCATTTATATCCTTCCTATTATTTCTTCTTAGCTCTTTGTCTCCTAATTATTGACTTACAGGTTTTTTTCATATACCAGATATGAGGCACCTTTAAGTTTTACACAAAGAGTAGATTCTTAAATATGCTATATTTCACATAATTTGCCTAACATATACTACTTTATACAGAAATCCTTAATTTTACTGTAAACACTCTTGAAAAATAAATAAACCTTTCCTCATTCAAGTTTATCAAACATCCTGTATTTGTATACTTGAACAGACCAACCTTTAATAAATTCACTTCACAAAAGAAGACTACAAGGAGAATAACTGTGCAATAGTTGTAAACATGAGGAAAATTAAGGTTCCTCACACAAGTTTTCTACTGTTTTCCTCTTGAAAGTATAAATAACCTAGGATACAGACTATATAAATAATAGGAAAGACTTTATATTTTTAGAACATCATTTGTAATATATTTAAATATGCATTTTTCTTTAAACATAAGCATATTCATAAGATTTTGCAATGAAACCTTACTGGATTCTTAGTATGCTGAAACTTACACTGGGAACAAACACTGAGGGAAACACCTCCTTTTTCACACACATCTCATAGGAAGCTTTTGGATGTCAGAGGTAGAAACATCTGTCTTTTCTCTTTATCTGTCAACCAGAAATAGAACATTTTCCCCAGCACTATAATTCTTCTGAAAATGAGCATATGAAATAACTTGTTACACCTATGATTAGGAAAACAATGATGAAGCTTTCATAACCAGTTCAGGACATTTTATAACTATTAAACGTGGTTCAATTTAAATGTGGAAATTACCAAAGACAGTGCAGGGCAAGCTAAAAGCTCATTAACATCAAAACAGAAATTCTTAAAGTGTTTCATTTTCCCTGTTTCAGGAATGGACATTTTTTATCTTCTAATGTAAGAAAAAATTTCCCATCATATTCTAATAGATACTTAAACTATTAACACATTTATTTGCCAGGTTTTAATTTCAAAGTTAATGTTATGCTATTACAAAAGTTTATTCCTTTCAAGGAAAAGACCATTGAGCAAAACACTAGTATCAAAGATTGCAAATCCCTCTCTTCATTAACTTACAAACCCAGTCATTCATGTTCTCTCTTGAAGGTGGAGAAGCACCATGTCTTGCATCACAGTCTAAATTTCTCACCAGGAAGTGGTGTGAGGAGATAGTGCTGCTTTTAGTCCATATGCTAGAGAGACCTACCAAAAGCATCATATTTTGTATGGAAGATTAATCCTATATTTCAACCAGAAAATAAAAGAATGTATCTTTTTTTAGTGAAGCCAAAATAACAGAAATAAAGTGTCTATGACAGGTAAAGTAGAAAAACTGAATGCATTCCTCAAAATGTCATTGTAACTGAATGAATTAAAATATAAACATGATAGATCTCTGTGAGTTTGAGGCCAACTTTGCGTACAAAGTGAGTTCCAGGATATCCAGGACTGTTGCACAAAGAAATGTGACTCAAAAAAAGATAATAATGAAAATAAACACAAAAGTAAGAGAACATACCCATATTTTAAAGAACAATTTGAGTTTAATTAGTCTATATCACTCAAGTATCTTATTTATCTCAGACCTGGTGCCAAGCATTAGATCAAGGACCTGACCTTTGCCTTGTAAAAATTTTAGTCTAACTTTATTAATATTTTATATAAATTTTTATTTAAATTACAAAAAAATCTTATTTTACATATCAATCCCAGGTCCCTCTCCCTCCCATCCTCCCATGCCCCCCAGCAACCCTCCATCCCATCCCCCATCCACTTCACAGGGAGGATGAGCCCTTCCATGAGGGATCATCAAAGTCTGTCACATCATTTGGGGCAAGGCCTAGGCCTCCCCCAAGTATCTAGGCTGAGAGAGTATCCTTCCATGGGGAATGGGGCTCCAAAATCCATTCCTACACTATGTATAAATACTGTTCCACTGTCAGAGGCCCCATAGACTGCACAGGCCTCCTAACTGACAGTCACATTCAGGGAGCCTTGTTCTGTCCTATGCTGGATCCCCAGATGTCAGATAGGGTCCATGAGCTCCCACTTGCTCTGGTCAGCTCTTTCTGTGGGTTTCCCCTGGTCTTGACCACTTTGTTCATCACTCCTTCCTCTCTACAACTGGATTCCTGGTGTCTGGTTCAGTGCTTAGGTGTGAATCTGTGCTTCTGCTTCCATCAGCTACTGGATAAAGGCTCTATAATGGCATTTTAGGTAGTCATCGATCTCATGATAGGGACAACACATTTAAGGTAGCCTCTCTACTGTTGCTTAGATTCTTAGTTGTGGTCATCCTTGTGAATCCCTGGACATTTACCCAGTGCCAGATTTCTCTTTAAACCTATAATTACTCCCTCTATTAAGGTATCTCTTTTCTTGCTCTCCTCTATTCTTCCCCTGACTCAGTCTTCCTGATCCCTATCCTTAACTTGTAGGCAAAAATACTAAACAATAAAAATAGTTTACAAATAAGAAAAAAGAGAATGATTCCATCTGACTTCTTATGAATATATATTTGGGGCACTATCTCCTAGACAGAACATGCTGAATTGTATGTGTGTGTGCATGTGTCTGTGTGTGCATTTGTGTGTGTGTGTGTGTGTGTGTGTGTGTGTGTGTGTGTGTGTGTGTGTGTGTGTGTGTCTGTGTCTGTGTATGTGTTTGTGTGTGTGTTCATGTACACAAGTGCATACTTGTGCATTTGCCTATTCTGTGTGCATGTATGATTTGAAATTTTTGAAAACATTATTGAACTTGCCTGACTAAAGCAAACCTTCAAAATAAAAAGACTTCTGGCCAGCCCAAAATGGAAGACTCAGACAGGTGGATAATGGACTAGAAGCCAGCAATGCTACACTGCAAAACTCTGTCTCAGTGTTTAATTGGTGTTGTGAATTACATTCAAAATTAAAAATAGTGAATACCTTAAAAGAGAAAGAAATTCAGAGAATATCATCAAACATCCTTGTTGATTTCACTGTAATGTTTGCTATCTTCATTCCTCCAGCTAAAATGCAATGCTACTCTCTGTGAACTCATACTCTAACAGTAATCAAAAATATTAAATGGAGAAAAAAATGGAACAACATTATTTAAAAGGTTTCTTCAGCAAGGAGGTTTACCAGAAAGCCTAAGTTGATAAAAAGACACAAGCTCCACCTCTTTCAATACAAATTGTATAGGAGACTTTCTACTTTCTCAGGCATCATGAAAGTAAGTTGCTTTATGTCAAACCCATTTTAAATATATGATAATAACATGTTTATTTGAAAATAAAGGTCTAGGAACTTCTGGATTTTTTTTCATGAAATTCAATTGACATAATGCCCTCCCTCCTTTTCTTCTCCAAACTATTTTTTATCTTATGCTAACTTATGAGAAGTTGAATTTACAATCTGTTTAGCTGAGAGATATTTACTTTTCTGATTTCAACTAATCTTTACAAAACTCATTTCATAAAGATAGGATGACTGCCTCATAATGATTTCCTGTATCCTATATCACATTGTATGCTGTTGTTTAGTATTCTGACTTTTTTCTTTCAGCTTATGAATTATTAAGGGCTAAAATCATGGTTTATTTAGGCACACCACTTCAGAAAATAAGACCATTAATATAAGTATTTCAAAAAATTATTTTTCCAATATCTTTGCAAGGTTGAAGTTGCTGAAGGCATCAATGTTTCTTGGGCTGTTTGCTTTCTTGAAGGTTTAGAAATATTTAGAGATGACTACAGTTGTTCAGAGTTACTCAAAATCATGATCAATCACTTTTAAAGTGTGGATTGGTCAGAAAAAGACAGACCACCTCAAAGTACAAATACTTACATTTCTTATCAAATAAATATTCTGATGAAAGCTGAGCTAATGTCTAATTGTGTTTCTTCTACATTAAAGTATAGAAAATGTCAACAAATTATCAATGAAACTGACCTATGAAAACAGAACCAATTGGTGATAACAGGTTGCCTGTCACACAGGCATTTATAGTTATATGGGCATTCATAGGGAATCAATGTTGTAATCATCTGTGATTTGTGTATGTGTTTTTACAAAGGAGGAACTGTTACCTCATTGTCAGTGGTTTTTATTAGTACCATTCTCGGGTGACTGAAATACTGACCAAGTGATAAATTATGAATATATATAGAGAAGTGGAACTCTCAGGAAGACTACAGCATTGACTTTCCATAACTAAAATAAATATTCTCTGGTCTCATGAAAGGAATAAGGAATGTGCAGTTGAGTTATGGTAATAATTAGCATTTGCATCCACAGTGTCTATTTACACAGAACCCATTTTACACTTATGGGCAAGACACCATAAAACAGCTTTACTTCCAACATTTGAATTCTCTGGAAGAAATCTATAGAATTTCTTCACTGATCAAATAGTTACCTTTGTAACAAAATCTAGCATGGTGAAATGAGCAGGCCCAAAACTACACTAACTAAAAACCAACAGAAAGCTCAATGTTTGGAGGGAGAGGATGGCTGATCAAAGTATGACCTCAATGCTTGAAATTGTTTAGAGGTCCAGGTTTCCTCTATCTCCTAAGCTTTACTACCCACTTGCTTGGATTTTCATCCTTATAGAGCTCTGGAGCTTTGTCAGTGTGAATGTGATGTGACAGATGGAAGACAAAGGTTTGTCTTACACTCTTAGATGGTCATTATGTAAAGTTCATGTTTTTCTGTAAATTCATATTGACCTATTTGAATAAGACTGCTTATACTTTAGTATGAACCCCTCTAAAATATTATTTATCTTAAATTGACAAATTTATTCTTCAATCATTTCCTTTTCATTCATAATTTTTTGCATTGTTTTCAGATTATGGACAATTATAGAAAACCTGAAGAGGGAAGGAGTAGGCAGAGACATGTACAGACATTAAGTGTCCATGCAGAAGTGAAACAATCTTAATTTTTCTATCATTTGATTTTTCAAAGTCTGACTTCAGGGTTATTATCAAGACCAGCCTTTACAACAAACATCAGGGATGAACAATCTCTATATATCATCATTTAAATAGTTGTTTTTACTCTTATTTATGGTGAAGATGTGCAGGTGATTGAATTATGGTTACTTTGGAATCTCTGACAGCAGCAGAGCTTTTTATTAATTATTATTGTTTCTTAAGTTTTAAATGAACAAAAAATAAAATTCTACAGAGATCTCAGAAAGTTGCAAAGCACAGCACACAAATGTCTGAAGTTGGTACTGGCAAGTTTTTCCAACATGAGACATCATTACTAATGGGAATTAACAACCAGAAATTGAGAATGCATCATGGGCCTGTCAGTGTCAAATTTTCCTGGAGCTAAATTTTTGGAAAAGACAGTGAATTGCATATTTTCTTATAGAATGTGATGGTTGAAAAACATGAAGCAAAGTAATGAACAAGTAGAACAAGTGTACTGATAAATGCTTTACTTTTTCAGACATATTAATGTTCAAAAATGTGACTTAAATAGGCGTTTCTCGTGCCCCATCTAAGCTATACATGGCCAAGGGGAAATGGAGTGTCCCAAGCACAATGTGAGATCACAGAGCACTTCTCCTTCTTCAGTTAGAAGATCTATACAGAGTTTTATCCAAATAGTATTATTAACAGGGTTTAGACTTCAAGTTGAAGATGCCACAGCTAACAAAAGCAAATACAAACAAACAAAAGTCAGTTATGTAACAACACAAATTATATGGAGATTTCTCTCTTTTGGGAGGAGGGTAACACTGAGAAATCGATTTCTTATATATCCTGTACTAGTACCTTCTAGGTAGACTAGCCTGCCTTGTCAGTATAAGAATTAAAGGTGTGCACCACCACACCCAGCTATATGAAGATTTCTTAAAGAAGTTATATGAAAAGTTGCACTCACATAATTTCACTAATGTGATAACTGCTCAAATGGGGGAGGATGAAATGAAAGAGCAATAAAAGTGATATTTTAATAGAGAGAGCCACTCTGGGATTAGGGAGAAATCTGGTGCTAGGGTAATTCCCAAGAATTCACAAGTATGACCCCAGCTAAGACTCCTGGCAATAGTAGAGATGATGCCCAAACTGGCCTTACTCTGTAATCAGATGTGTGACTACCCCAACTATCATCATAGAACTTTCATCCAGTAATTTATGGAACCAGATGAAAAGATCCACAACCAAGCACCAGGCTGAATTCTGGGAATCCAGTAGAATTGAGGGAAGAGGGAAGGAACATACAAGCAAGGGAGGTGAAGATCATAATGGAGAAATATACACACACAGCTGAAGGGGCTCCTGGAAATTCATGAACTCTAGACTGACAGCCGTGGAGACTCCAGCAGACCAAACTAGGCCCTCTATATGTGAGAGACCGTTGTGTACCTTGAACTATCTGATATACCCCTGGCAGTAGGATGATGATACAAACCTGGTATATGAGCTAGCTTGTTAGAGCCCATTTCCTATGGTGGGATGCCATGCTCAGCCTTAATGCATGGGAAAGAGGCTTGCCCCCACCTCCAACCTATTGTTGACTTCAAACAGAAGCTCTTACCCTGAGGAGAGGACTGGGGATGAGCTAGGGAAGAAGAGAATGGGGTGCAGAAAGAGAAATGGAGAGAGAACTGCAGTTGGAAAATGTAAAATGAAACTTCAAAGAATAAAAATTTTGAAAAAGAAAAGGTTAACTGAGCAAAAAACAAAACAAATAAGCATGGAAAACTGAATGAGGGAAACATTCACAAGGCCTCAAATGAACAAAATAAGCTATAGGCAACTAGAGGATGCTGGAAATGGAGCAGGAGAAATCATCCTCTCAAGAAAGATCATGCCAATTGGTCAGTCCTGAAAGAATACATACAAATAGTATTACACAGACTGAACACATTCTACTTAGGAATAAATTTATATATATCTACACATATATGCACACAGTAACAATGAATGAAAAGAGGAGTTCATGAATTCAAAGGAAAGCATGGAGGGGTATATGGAAGGGTTTAAAGGGGAAAATTGAAAGGGAAAAATATTGTAAGTATAATCTCAAAAATAACAAAAAAACAGTTACAGAGAATGATAGATAAGACAGTTTTGTAAAGCAGTCGTTCAAAGGATGTTCTTAGTTCAACTGTAAATAAGCAGACCTTGTCTCTGTGGTCAGATGTTCTCTTTTAGCGACTGGTTTAAGCTATTCTTATAATATATGGAAGATGTTTTCTAAAATTTGAGTACCTGCTTTTTCCTCTATTTAACCTAGAGTAATTATTAAAAAATACACTTAAGATTTTTCCAAATATTTCTTAGTATTAAGATAAACACATCATATCTTTTAGTTTCTGCAACAAATTTAATAACTTTTAAACTTGATTTTACAGATTCAGAATTCTTTAGTTATTTCTTAATTGTTACAGTTATTGACTTACAAATTACATACATGTATATAATGAATATTTATTTCTCTTATCACCTACCCTCTTTTAGCTTCCTCTGACCCTTGTGAGTCATAGTGCTTTCTCTACTTTTGGTAGAACTGCCTAAGTCATTATGAATCTGCTGCCTGAATCCATGTATGAATCATGATTTACTCAAACAAATTCTTTTTATTTAATTTGCTTGAAATATTTTTATTGTATTGTTAAAGACTTCATTTTTCTTCCATCTATTAGAGACTTATATTCACAGGGAAAACAGTTCATTTGAATATATGTAAATTCAAGGGAACATAGGACACAAAGGATGACATTAGTACCAACAATGAAGTAAATGCTCCCTGAGAAGAGACCATTTACAGAATCTAGCAACCCTGCTAAGGAATTTCTTAATGTTGAATGCACTAGCATGACAAATCACAACTCTGATACCTGAGAAAGGAATTGGATTGTACAGTTTCTTTCTCAGTAGCCTCACTGATGTCTTTGGGAAATGAGAGGGAGTATATACCAGGGGGTTCCTGGAATGATGCAAACCAGTTCAGTTATTCAGTGTGACTCTTCTAGTGTCTCAATATTGGGAAAAACAGATAAAAATCTGGGTCATTCTTAGTTAGTAGTTGAAATTATATTTAGTATATTTTCTGATTAAATATTAGATACTAATGGCACAACAAAATGTTATTTTGCTGATAAAAATTTACCAAATGATACAATATTACCAGGTATTTGAGATAAATGTCAGAGTTCTAATATACTCAAAATTATATATGAAATAAGATTTAAAATTTTAATATTTTAAAACTAATTAAATTGAAATCAAAACATATAAATATCTGTGAGCTTCTGGTATATTCTAGGGTATACACTCTCACAACAAACTCCCTCAGCTTCTGCTTTTGCAATATTTTTGACATCTCTACCTCAGTGTTCCATGAGGCTTAGGTGCAGGATCAACATGACTGCCAAAACATGTGTTGAACAGGCCCAAAAACACTTGATATGCTAACATGGACAAAAAAAATAAAGCCCAGGATATCCAACAGAAAGAACTTTGGCAACTACTGAATACTGAAATCAGAGGCAATAGTATTCCTCAGGGGAAAGAACACCAATCATTAACAATTGGTTAACAAACATTATATAAATAGCCATTAAAACACACATATAAGTAACATGATACAGACTTTTCAGTGTGTATTAATATATTTAAGAATACATTTATATATGCATATGTAGGTATGTAAAAACAGTGAAAAACTAGGTCATGAATTTGAAAGACAACAGTGAGAAATATATGGGGAAGTTTGAGGAGAGGAAAGTGAAAGGGAATGATGCAATTTTAATCTCAGAAAATAAATATTTTTTCAAATACATTTTTCTTAGTTCAAATTAGGAACAAGCATGCTTCACATGTCAATCCCTTCTCCCTCTCCTTCCTCTCCCCCTAATCTCCCACCAGCCCTCCACCACATGCCCCCCTCCGCTCCCCAGGGGGCTCCCCAAAGTCCACTGCTTCATCCTGGGCCTGGGCCTAGGCTCTCTCCCATGTGTCCAGGCTGAGAGAGCATCTCTTCACGTGGGATGGACTCTCAAAGTCCGCTTTTATACAAGGGAAAAATACTGATCGACTACCAGGGGCCCCATAGAGTGCCAAGGCCAACTCACTGACATCCACATTCAGGGATCTGGATCAGTCTGGTGCTGACCTCCAAAGACAGCAGTCTGGGGTCCATGTCCTCCCCCTTCTTCAGGTCAGCTGTCTCTGTGGGTTTCACCAGCCTGGTCCCCACCACCCTGTTATATTAGAAACAAGCTTGTTTTACATGTCAATTCCAGTTCCCTCTACCTCTGCTCCTCCCCTGCCCCTGACCAACCTAATCCTTTTTCTGCTCCCCAGGGAGGGTGAGGCCATCCATGGGGGATATTCAAAGTCTGTCATATCATTTGGAGCAAGGTTGAGGTCCTCCCCTATGTGTCTAGGCTGAGAGAGCAACCCTCTATGTGAAATGGGCTCCCAAAGTCAATTCATACACTAGGGGTAAATACTGATCCACTGCCAGAGGCCCCATAGATTGTCCAGGCCTCCCACTGACACCTATGTTCAGGTGGTCTGGGTTGGTCCTATGCTGGTTTCCCAGCTATCAGTCTGGGATCCATGAGCTCCCCCTTGTTCAGGTCAGCTGTTTCTGTGGGTTTCTCCAGCCTGGTATTGACCCCTTTGCTCATCACTTCTCCCTATCTGCAACTGTTCTCCAGAAGTTCAGCTCAGTGCCTAATTGTGGGTGTCTGCTTCTGCTTCTATCAGCTACTGGATGAAGGCTTTAAGATGGCATATAAGGTAGTCGTCAGTCTCATTATCTGGGAAGGATATTTAAGGAAACCTCTCAACTATTGCTTAGATTACTATTTGGAGTCATCCTTATAGATCTCTGAACATTTTGCTAGAATCAAATTTCTCTCCAAACCTATTAAATGGATCCTTCTTTTATGGTATCTCTTTTCTTGCTCTCCTCTAATCTTCCCCTGACTTAATCTTCCGGCTCCCTCATGTCCTCCTCTCCACTACTCTTCTTTGCTTCTCTTTCTCCTAATTCCCTCTTCCCTCCCCCATGCTCCCAATCTGCTAAGAAGATCTTGTTCCTTTCCCCATCTCCAGGGAACCATGTATGTCTCTTTTAGGGTCCTCCTGTTTTCCAGCCTCTCTGGCGGGGTGGATTGCAGGCTGGTAATTCTTTACTCTATGTCTAAAATCCATATATGAGTGAGTACGTACCATGTTTGTCTTTTTGTAACTGGGTTACTTCACTCAGGATAGTTTCTTCTAGTTCCATCCATTTTTACCTGTGAATTTCAATATTCCATTGTTTTTTCTGCTGAGTAGTACACCATTTTGTAAATGTACCACATTTAAAAAGAAATAATTTTAAAATTAAAAATATTTGTGAGTCAACAGCATGTTCAGTTAATTAAATTCATTGCAGAAAACACTCCAGCATTAACAAAAATTGAGGTTTAGTTTCTTCAATGGACCTATTATTTGTATTCTAAAGGAGAAACATCACCAGTTATATTTAGTCTTTTTCACAAAATAAAATAATAAAGACTTTTTATTAATGCTGTTATTCTCACAATATAAGACAGTATTAGATAAGAAAACCAAAGGGTGACAGTGGGAGCAAAATTTCTACAAAACTGTTCAAAAGAATATTTTCAATGCTTCAGGATACTCTTTCACGATTGAGATCTATTCTCCCCAGATATGTGCACATATATTTTGTCTCTACTTAATCAATGGAGATGATATATTTACACTATCCCCTATGAGGACAGCTCATGAAAAATCTTTCAATAATGAAGACATCTGCATTGCAGTGTGTGTTTAGTGTTAAGAACTTCACTTATACCATTTCCAAATCTTACAGAAGAAAGTTTAACTTGGGTGCTGCACTGGATGTTTTAAGCTTTTACACAACATGCTATATATGAGTCAGTAGTTCATTCATCATTTTCTAAGCCAGGAGTCAGTACTGGATGTCCCCTCCTCTGTAGATGAAAAAACAGAATGAAAAAGGAATCAGTGACTGAGGAGAGTAAGCCACATTGCATGTGACCCTAAACTATAAGAGTGAGATCTCTCAATATGAGTGATTTCTTTTCCCAGTACTGATGAATTATTGAGGAACACAAAACAGTGGACATGACTTTTGGACTTGAAATGGAGATAAGAATTGACTGATAAAGAGTACATGATGAAACTGTCCAACTGGCAGCGTATATTGTGATAGGAAGAGCTATCAATAACAGATGAGGCATCAAAAATAATAAACAAAAAAGAGAAGAGTCAAAAAGTATGTCATGAGTGACTGAAGATATGTGAGGGAAATGGATGCTATGTCATCCTAATAGACAAAGGAAAATAATGCTTCATAGGAAAAGCCTAGATGAATGCTGCTACAGGCCACATAACAAGTGAAAGGAATATGCTGGTGGAACAGCTGGTTCATCATCCATAAAAAGAGTATGCTGGGAGCACAGGTGTTCCATAAATCGCTGAGTATACATGGACAAGAAATGGAAGAGAACACAGTTGGCTTTTTATAGAAAAAAAGCAGCTGTTCATTCCCTGATGCCAGCATCTCCACAACTGCTATCGTTTATTCAAAGATAAAGTGTTTAATACAGGGATATTAAAGGTCAATTTTCAGTTGATAAAGCAACTGTCAAATGTGTCAAATACAGTTTCTCACCTTTGTATGATGAGAAACTGCTTCAAATTGAGGAACATTTAGTACAAAGTGTTCATAGTGAGAAAAGAAGGAAGCTTCCATTTCTGAAGGAAAGTAGTAAGTTCTCTAAAGCTGATTGTAAAGAATTGGGAATCTGAAGACTTGTCAGTGAAACATCCTATATAAAACAACAATGAAAAGCATTAAAATTCAAAGCAGCAAAAAATACCCATTGTAAAAAATGACCAAATGCTCTGAACAGACTCTTTTCAAAAGAGGGGACTTGAGTAGCCAACACTCACGAAAAATCACAACTTTTTATGTTTTGCAAATTGTCTTAGATAGGGTTTCTATTGGTATGAAAAGTCACCTTGATCCCAGCAACTCTTATAAGGAAAAACATTTGACTGGGACTGGCTTATAGGTTCAGAGATTTAGTCTGTTATTGTCAAGGCAGAAAGAAGGCAGTTACACAGGCAAATTTGGTCCTGGAGAAGGAGCCAAGAATTCTACATCTGCATGGGCAGGCAGGCAGCAGAAGAGAGAGAGGAAGACTAGATCTGGCTTGAGCATTTGAAACCTCAAAGCTCACCCCCACATTGATACATACTCCAACAAGGACACATATCCTGTTCTTTTCCAATAGTGCCATTCCCTGTGAGCCTGCAGGGGACATTATATTCAAATTAAAACAATGGTTTATGGTGTTATTCTAGTTAGAATGACTGATGATAACTAATTAATAGTAATAATCTTTCTAGCCTCTCCAGCAGTATTCCCTGAGCCTTAAGTGTAGGCATTGTGTTGCTTTCTTCATTGGTACCAGGTTCCACAATTTTAACAAGGAGTTAAAAAAACAGAAAAAAAGAAAAAAACAGAGCTGTACTCAATTAATATGTATAACTACAACTGTTAAGAAAATTTAATCTGATTATTTTGAATTATACACTTTATATGTATAAGTATTAAGGAAATATGTAATTTTGACTCCATTTTTGCATGTACACCACTTTCATGGCTGTTGCCCATAGAAGCTAGAAGTCAAATGTCCTGGAACTGGAATTACATATTTATTAGCCACTAAGTGTGCACTGGGTGTCAAATCCATGTCCTCTAGAACAGTCAGTGATCTTAATTTGCTGAGCCAACTTTCCAGCCATGAGTGAAGCCATGATGATGCTGGAAACCTAGCCAACTCCAGAGAGCTAGAGAATTCATAGAGCAGGGCCTACAACAACTACTTTTACTAAATAGCAGAATCACTGAATACAGCCTTAGTTATTTGTTCTTATACACAAAGAAAAGTTTAGATTTTACCCTCATCAAAGAAAGTTTTCTACGCTGAAGAGACCATTACAGAAAATCATAAGCAATCAAAATACAGTGTTATGGAACCTGTTCCCAATGGAGAAATTTACAACACCTTCCACATGTAAGGTTCAGGGAACTTTATTGAAGAGAGCTGGGAATATTGTAAGAGACTGAGGATGTGGGTGTTCACTATGACACTGTGTCCTCTAGTAATGTCAAGTTACATCCATAGGATTTCAATAACATGTCGACACAAACATGAGCTGAAAGGACAGCAGTAGATGACCCAAAGTAGACTGTGGGAAAAGCCCATTAAGCTTCAACACTACACAAAGGACTCCAAGCAAGTAAGAAATACTGAGAGTGTAGGAAATAGTCTCACCCAGGGAAGGAAACACAATTGGTTATCTAATACTAGATAGTCAGCCCAGAAAACATACATAACAGTAACATTATACAGACTGAACTGACCTGGCTAGATTTCAAAATGTGTTACATAACATACATAATAATAATTAATGAAAATCAGAGGCCAAGAATTTAAAAGAACCCAAGGGCATATATAAGAGGTTTGGAGTTTGAAAAGAGAAGGGGGAAATTATGTAATTATATTATAATCTCAAATATAAAAGATCTCACTGAAAAAATGAAGAACTTTCTTTGCCAAGACTATCTTTGTGTTCACTAAACTTAAAACCACTTTATAATTCACAGAACATATACAGAAAATCAAACAAGAATAGAAGGAAATTGACAAAGCCCTGAATACATTCTCATGTAAATTTGATTCATTTATTTGATTGAATAAATAAGGTTTCCTACAGGTAGTAACTATGTAAACCTAAACAAATACAGTACAAATATATCCTAAAGGAATCCAGAGTGGGGTGAAATCAACATATGTTACTAAAGAGTTCTAAGGTTCAATTACAACAATCTGAATACATTATGCTCTATAAAACTCTACAAAACAAATAAATGCTCTATATGTTTTGATAATAAGGATTCTGGTATCTAAGTACCCAACTATCAGAGATGTGCTTATTTATTTTAAGTGCATTATGGAATAAAAAAAAGTGTTAACTAAAATTCATGCTATTTTTAATTAGAATTTTATTTTTTTCTTTAAGCCAGAATAAGTTTTATTCTGTATGGATTTTTACAAATGAAGAATTCTATCAAAGAATAGACTCATATATTTTAAAAATCATTACATCAAACTTTTCCATTAGTTTCTAAGTCTATAATTTAAAAATATTAAAGTTGGGTTACCTTCAGACAGGGAGAATATTTTGGATATTTTTTCTTTCCTATGTTTTTGCGTATATACACAATGCTAATTTGTTTGAATAGTAGAATCAAGGTTTACCTAAACTTAAAATAATTATTTTTCATCTTATTTATATAGAAAATGAAATAAAATATGTCATCAGGGAGTTCACTGGACATAAGGATGTGCTTCCTGTTTTCAGTAACTCCTAAAATTTGATTTTTCTCACAGAACCAGTAATCAACAAAATAATGTAAATTGTGCATGAAGTAAAGGAATTTTTGAATATCATTTAATTCTTGGACTTTAAAAACTCTAATACAAATGTTTGCATGAATGCATTTCTCAAAATCCTTGCTTTTTATGATTAGCTCAGAGAAAATACTTTTCTCTTGTTAAACATTTCTAAGGCTTTTCACATAAAATTCTATATGCTAAACATATAAATCTTCACAGATTTCAAATAAAATGCATTCATTGAATTGGTAAATTAAAATACAAGTTTATTTTTATGTATAACACTGGGACAATTAACCGTGAAATAATTATTTGAATTAACTACAACAAAGCAAATAACACCTCAATTTCTGGTGTTTTCTTTTTACTAATTTAATCTGCATAAAATGATATAAAAGTAAAATATATACAACCAAATGATCTGAAGATGTTATTGCTAATGGTTACAATTGGTTTTAAGTAATATATATCTTAGAGAAAACACATAAATTCACAAATTTTTTGCCACAAATTCAATAAGAATTAAAATAACTCCTATCATACAATCATTTAATTCCTTACATATACCTATTGTAAGTATTTGAATGGATATATATGAAATATGTGAATGTGCTTGTTTAATAACTTAATTATATATGCTATATACATATTCTCCTATACACATATAACTGCTGTGATAATTAAGAAAAAATATTTCTATCACCTCAGTGTCTTCTAAGACATCTTAAACATACAATTGCTGTCCATTACTATGCTTTCTAGCACAAATACTGACTTTCCTGACTAAACATAAACATGGAAAATAGTCTTGTGGGCCTGACTATTTGCAATTTGCGAGGCAATCTTCAAATTCATCCATGTGGTGCGAACATCAGTAATTTGTGGTTTTATTGTGGTGGAATTACATTGCATTGCTTGTGTCTATTAATATGGGTGGTTTTGTTGATGAGTGAATGAACAATTTAATGTCCTTAGTAAAGACCTTTATAATTTTTTGGGTTTGATTCTTCTGTCAGTGCATAACTTAGCATGTATCAATTGAGCTTTGTAGGAAATTATCTAACTAGTTTCTAAAGCAGCTGAAGTGTATCCTTTTCACAAGCACTGTCTGACAGCTGGCATGGCTTGCATTCATCACCGGTGCTTCCTATGATGATTCTTTCTTGTTGTTCCTTTCTTGTCTTTCTAGTTGGTGAATAGTGTTTTGTGCATAAATATACAATTAATTTCAAAGTTAATTTATTTTTCCTTTTAATAAATTGAATTAAACATAATTACATTGTTTCCCTCTGCTCCTCCTTCCTACACTCCCACACTTTCACTCTGCAGACCCTCCTAAATTCATAGCCTCTTTTTAACATTGTTGCATATCTATAAAACCACACACATTCTTACATACACATCCCTGTGTATTTATAAATATATATGTACAGACATATATATATACATAAATATATAAAAATACAACCTACCATCTGATCAGTACTTCTTGTATGTATCTAGGGCTCTCCCCTTTGTATTGGATAACCAACCAACAGGAACATCCCTGGAAAATCCCTGATTCTCTATCTCTCACCAGCTGATAATTGCCCTTAGCTCTTCATTTAAGATTGGGAACCCAGAAAATTTCTCCCTTTTGCAATGGGACGAAAACTCTTGTTGTATTTGCTCAGTTCTGACTTGGGGGAAATGACATTCAGGTATCAAGAGTTAGGTCTTTGTCATGGCTAGAAGCCACAGCTGATTCTTTACTATTATTTACCATTTACTCTCCACAATTTTTCTTTCTTAAGGTTTATACAATATATATTGATCATATTGTTTTACATCCCATCAATCCTCCCGGATACCCCTTCTTTACACCTAACCAACTTTATATTCTGTCTTTATAAACAGAGTAGAGGGAAATTTTGTACTTATAATCTAACCCAAAAACCCACTATGTTTTTCTTTTCTCTTTTTTTTGTTTTTGAAACAGGGTTTCTCTGTGTACCTGTGTAGTCCAGACAGGCTTCAAATTCACAGAGATCCACCTGTTGTGCCTTCCAAGTGCTGGGATTAAAGGAATGTGCCACCACCACCCAGCTAAACCCACACTTTTTAAACACACCACACACACACACACACACACACACACGCAAATAAAGAAATGGAGTTCATTTTTTCTTTGTCCTGGGATGTGGTTGATATACCAGTGTGCCTCTATTGAAGAAAACTGTTATGAACTACAAATAACCTCTTGCCTAGAAGTGGGTTATTGTGCTTGCTTCCCTTCCCTCTTTGTCTGAGACTTCCATGCCTAAATTGATTAAAAATGGGAAAAGTGAACACATTTGTCTTTTTCCTCAGGTCGACAACAATACTTTGAGGCTTTTAACATTTTTTGCAATGTTGGCTAGAAGTCTTTAGTATATTGAAATATATTTATTATATAAGATGTGATCCTTTTCTTTCTAGTTTTCTTTGGGCTTTTTCCTGTTATCTTGTCAAATCCTGTTGTGTAATTTTGAGATAATTTTGTGATTTTTGTGCTTGAGTCCATTTCTCTTGTTTTTGAAGTCATAATAAAAGTTGCTTTGTTAATGATAAAACATTATAAGAAAAAAACAAAAACTATCACATCAAAGTTTGACATGGCAAACCAACAGAAGGAAGACAGCCACAAGAGAAGTTACAAGAATAACAAACCCTTTGTTCATCCCTCCTCCCTCTCTGCAGCTGGATAGACGGTGCTGGTGAAACCCACAGAAACAGTTGGCCTGATCTAGTGAGAGAACTGAGACCCTAGTCATAAAGCTGGGGAACCAGCATTGGACCAAACCAAACCCTCTGAATGTAGATGTCAGCTATGAGGCTTGGGAAGTCTATGGGACCTCTAACAGTAGACCCAGTGTTTATCCCTAGAACACAAATGGACTTTGGGAGCCCATTCCCTATAGAGGGATACTATTGCAGCCAAGATATGGGAAGGAGGGCCTGGGCCCTCCCCCAAATGATGTGAAGGACTTTGATAGTGCCCAGTGGAGGGTCTCACTATCACTGAGGCTGGGTGGGGGGTGGTTTTAGGCGTTGGTGGGGAGTATGTGAGGATGGGATGGCAAGGGAATGGAGGGATGGATATGTAAATAAGAGTGCTTCTAAAATTAAAAAAAAGTAAATAATGCAGGAGGAGGGTAAGGAGGGAGAACTATAGTTGATATGCAGAATGAATGAATAAAATAAATAGAAAGAAATAGAAAATTCATCAAAAAAGAATAACAAGCCCATTCATTTATCCATTCAGGAGTTCCATGAGAAAACTAAGATGACAGCTCTAATAATATATAATAAGAGTGCATGACGCAGACTGTGCAGGCCCTGGTCTTGCTGTTTAAGTCTCTTTCAATTCATAAGAGTTCTGCTTAGCTGATTTAGGGTGTCTTGTTTTCCTGGTGTCATCCATTTCCTCTGGCTTTTAAACTCTTTCTGCCTCCCTTTTTCACATGTTAAAACATCTCTGCAATACTGAAGTGAAGTCAACTGAATCATAGTAAGAAAAATTTTTGTTCTGTACTGAAATTAAATTTGCAAGTATTTTATTCAAAATTTTTGTGCCAGGTTCATGAGAGATCTTGGTCTACAATTTTCATTTTTGTTGCTCTTCATCTGATTTTTGAACATTGTATCTGTAACATGCATATTTGCCTGAGGTGTTACTATGAAATAATTCACACATGAAAAAACTCTGAAACGTGTATTGTTCTGATAATTATAATTGACAATCATGTCTTCATTACATACAAGCTTATTTTTTCCAACATCCATAATTAATGCTATTGTCTTCATTACTCAATCTGTATCTCAATCATTTGATCATTGAATTGTATTGTATAAAATGTGTCAAAATAATTTAGAAATCCTAGCTGCTGAAACCTATCCTTCTATTTTCACATATTTACATATTTATATGCATATATCAATATACATATTTCCACATACTCATAGGAAATACTACACTGGAAAATCTTTCAGAAAAAATTTTGGTATTAATTCACATCACATACAGCTATAATTTACATTTCACTGAATTAACCACCAAAATGTCTATAGTAAAGTTGTATACAATGGAATTGAGACTACAAAATATGATTGTGGAGTAAAACACAAGACATAATTTGGACATATGAAGAAAACCAATCTGAGAATGCTTACTGGTAATGTCTACTTTGTTTTTACTGACAATGAATTTGCATGTTTTAAAATGTTTGTAAATTTTAAAGTATTTTTACATAAATAATGAAATGGATTGTATGATTTCATTTCAGCTTTAGAAGCGTAAGGGGATGCCAAGACTCATATGTCAGTGAAATTTTACATGAAAAACAGTATGTTTTAGCAGTTCACTCAAGACTCAATATTTTTCTCATTATTTTGTATGGTGTTTTATGTAGAAATGCTAGAAGAAAGATTGATATGTAGATCTGTATACATTGTTTCTTTATGAAATATCTATATATTCACTTATAGGTGAGAATTTAGTACTTAAAAATTTTTAGATTTTTTTAAATAAAATAACATTTTCGCCAAAAACTCTTCCATAAAATTCCACCACCCTCCATAAGTTATCTCTTTTTTCATTGTTATTGCATGCATTCGTGTACATGCAAATAGATATATAGTTTTAAATATAGCCTGATCAGTCCAAATGTTACTTGTATGGATGTTTTCAGAATGACTGACACTGAACAACCAATTCATTTGCTCTTCTCTGGGGAATATCCTCTCACATTTCCAGGTTTCCTCAGTTGCCTGTTGTTCTTTTTATAGCTTTCAGGCTTTGGAGTCTTTTCTCAATCCATTGTGGAATGCCCATCCTACCTTTAAGAACCAAACACCATCTAGAGGAATTAACATATATGTTTAATTATTTCAAGAACTATTTGAAAGGTTTGTCTATTTCAAAGTATTTTTGATTTATCATGTTTTTGATATTTGGTGTGCTTTTATTTTATTTTGTCTTGATTGACATTAGGTCTCTTGTTAAATATTCTTAGCTGGTCCTTGACTCTCTAACCTCCTGACTCAGATTTTAGAGTACAGTATTATATGTGTGTACCATATTTGGGATGCAAAAGTATTTTTATATATACATTTATAACATCTTAATAAATCAGATCGGAATACAACCACACCTCAGAATATTTTGTTTTAATTTTTCTGGTTTCTTTCATTGGGTATTGCTAAAATGTATGCGTTTGTCTCCACTGGGAAACTTATTTCACAATCTGCTCAGTTGCTTACTTAACTTCATGGTCTGTCTGATTTACCTTCTTATACTCTGAAGTATTAATTATCTTTGCCTTCACTCATCATACTCATTTCACCTCAGCTGTTTCTCTCCCTTGTTTTGTTAAAATTCCCATGGCATCAAATTAACTACTCTGTAGTAGACAACTCAGTGTCATTTAGGTCATTCATGCTGTTGACTTACTGATACTTTTAAATGGTTACAAAAATGTCTCAGCATCATAAAAGAAAATTCTATACCCATTTAGCAGTTGCTTTTTATTTGGCTCTTTCCCCAGTCCCCAGCAACTATCAAACTACTTTCTTTCTCTGTGGATTTATTTATTCTGAACAGTTAGGAAGAATGAACTAAAAGTTATCATGTATTTTGCAGAACTTATTATATATAACATGTGCTCCAGGTACAGTGCACACTAACATTTTGGGGTAATTTTCATCATATATAATGGCTGTAGAGCAATTGCTCAGCATGTACAGGCTTGAATTTAATCCTTAGCAACATAAACTAAAGTCAACTAAAGAGAATAAGTCCATTGCTATTCTCATCACCCATTTATTGTTTCACTGATACATACATGGTGTTTTCCTGTGGTGATACCTTGTTTGTACTAATAAAGCATGCCTGAAGATCAGAGGATGGAGCTTGCCATTAGCTCAACATAGAGGTCTGGAGGTCTGTAAATACAGGAAGTGAGATGCCTGGGCAGAGAAAGGAATATAGAAGGGAAGAAATGAGAACTCACTCTGTATTTCACTGGGAAGTTAGTGATATAAAGTTGTCTTTGGCTTGCTCCTTCTTTCTCTGATCTCTCCGCATTTCCCCCTATATCTGACTCCAAGCTTTTATTATTAAGACCTATTAAAACCACTTTGAGCTATTGTGAATGATGCTATAATGAATACTTTCACATGTGTACCTGTGTGTATGTATGTATGTATGTATGTATGTATGTATGTATCTATCTATCTATCTATCTATCTATCTATCTATCTATCTCTGTGTGAATGTGTGTCTGTGTTTAAATACTCATTTTTAATTCTTTGAGTTTATAACTTGGAAGGAGTTTGGGTCATACAGGAATTCTAATTTTAACTTTTGAGCAATTTCTAAACTGCTTTTTACAGTATCAAAACCTTTTATTTTCCTACCAGCAGTATCTCCATGCCCTTGCTAATCTTTGTAATTTAAATTTTTTTAATTTTTTAAAATTTGAATTAGAAACATTATTTTACATGTCAATACTAGTTCCCACTCTCTCCCCTCCTCCCCTGGCTCTCCCAACTAACACTCTACCTATCCCATATCCTTTCTGCTTCCCAGGGAGGGTGAGACCTTCCCCATAGGTGGTCTTTATTTCAATGTTCGAAATAACTTATTTCAGCTCCGATTTTTATAGGATTCATGTTTCTTGAGACCACAAAGTAGAGGGTATATAAAATTATATTTCTGATAACTCTTAAGTATTATTTTTAAAATTATTCTTTTACAAAACCTTTTTTCCCTTTTCAATCAGTGATGAACATTAAAGCAGTGTCTGATGGCACAAAAGTCTTCATCACAGGACATTCTTTGAAGGTTTAATTCTTCATTTTTAGAGTATCACCACTTAGCCCTTTTTAATTATGTAGTCAGTAATTTCTCAGACTAAGGAACCTGATTGTAAAATGAATCTGTGTCTGGCACCAATAGGCAAAGTCCATTCTGTAGCAATGCAGTAGCTGTGGTTGAACTGACACCCAGACACAGGTCTTTGCATATCAATAGATTCTCTTCTCTAAAAGCACACCAGATACTAACAAGGACATTGGTGCTACATTCCAGCTGCCTCACTAACACTCACAACACAGTGTGAAAGGCAAGCCAGCTCGCTCAATTCCACATGTACTATTAGACAGCAGTTGCTTTGGGACCTTCTATGTACCTGCTTATAATAGGTCTGATCAACCCTAGCAAACTACATTGTATCTGCATCTGCCCCATAATTAATTCTGACTTTTGTACTCTTCATTTATGAACAATTAGAGCAATCATGGACATCTGTTTGCTCTAGTTACACTATGCCTACTACATTGTCAGTAGTTGGGCATGTTTAAGATCACCAGGTTTACCTTCATTCCTGGGTAATTTTCATAAGTGGTTAAAGGATATCATTTTCATCTTCTAAATTACAACATTATTGAAAGTTTTTTAAAGTGATTTTTAAAGGGCAATTAATATGAAAGGTTATTAGTTTGGGTTCTAAGCCAAAGAAGCTCATTGTAGAATGATTAGGATTCAAATAGACTTGGACACAATAAGACACTGCCATCTTTAAGATATGGAGAGGGATCATAAGAGGTCACACTGCTGTAAATCTGACCCCTGTCTTCTAGCTATAAAAATGACAGAAAATAAATTTCTGCTGTTTTAGCCGAGCAGATGTTTTGTTATGGCAGCTTCAATATTCTCATATTTCTTTGATATTGAACACTAAGCACAGGTTTCTCAAAGCATTGGTACAAGAACTAAAAAGAGTGCATGCCTAGCCCATATCTTAGTGGCCAGCATACTGTGCAAGGTAAACTATCAGTAAATAGTAGCTCTAACACTGAATAATACACCACCAATATTGTATGTGTTCCAAACTTAAAATGTAGCACATTGATTCTCATAATATTTGAGCTATGAAATTAGTACAGTATGAAATTGCATGCAGACATAAATGTGTGTGTGTATGTCAAAAGGGAAAAGGAAGGGATTGACTATGAAATGGCCTTTACTTTAATATCTCCCATTTGAATCACAGCTTCTTGTGTTCCCAAAGGTACCTCCTTATAGCTTATCAGTGAGAACATTTTTAAAAAGCTGAAAGGCAAGGATACTGGCAGCTTTTGAAGATTTATGGCTTTACAGAACGTGCTCCATTGATCAGTGGGGAACAGCTGCAGAAGGAAAGTGTTAAGAGTGGGTGGAATCCATCAGGGAGATGGTTTACACTCTGAGGATGAGGCCAGTTTGATAATCAGCAAGGCTGCAAGGTACTCAGATCTGTTGCTCTGTAGAACTGTACACTGGAAATTGTGCATATATGTTGTATTTTGTTACCTACAAATAGAAGGATTTTTTTTTTCTTTGCAGAGATACTGAGAAGGAAGCAAATCTTTCAGTGAGATACAGGGATAATTGGCATTTTGCTCTCTCATTATATCAAACAGATAAAATGTCCCTGGACTCAGCAATTGAGAAGAAAGATTTATTTCAATTTGTTATAAATAAAAAGTATCAAGAATTACCTATTTCAAAGACCAATGTGTATGAGTGCATGTATTAGTGTAGGTACATACAAATGATTGGACATATGAGTGTGAAAGCCAGCAATTGACTTCAGGAAGTCTTCCTCAGTCATACTCTACCTTATTTTTAGACATGGTCTCTGACTGAATCTGGTCCTCATGGATTTGGCTTGACTGGCTAGACAATGCTTCCCAGGTATTCTCCTGATGTGTGTTCTGAGGGCTCTTAACTCAGGGATGTCACTTCAGTGACTAAGTCATCTATTCAGCACCTCCTTTGTTCAAATTTTAAAGATACGTAACTCACTAGCATAACCATCGAATAAAACAGAGTCACAAACAAGGTAGGAGTCATAATTTTGAATCTTTTATATTTCCTGAAATTGTATAACAAAAAATGAAGCATGGTGAGTTTATCACAAGTGAAACAAATTTACCTTTGGCTCTTGAATCTCAGAGAAAGAAGGTAAAATTACAGTATAGTGTGCACAGTATTCCTGTAATTTTCCATACGGCATTATTCTATTTTCTTACATGGTTGTTTGCAAAGAAAAGGCCATAAAACTATTTGTTCATAGAGAAAGTGTGTGAAATGCTAAAAGAACTATGTTAAGTGACACTGAAACATTTGTGTAGTTCATATTCTTATCCACAAATAACATCAAACAAAAGAATGTGTACAAGGGAGGACTTAGAAGTGAACTCATTCTCAGTAGCTCTGTCACCTGTGAGCACTGGTGAGCACTCATGAACATGTGGGAGCCTGAGTGTGGTACCTACAGATTAATATCAGTGTCTTTCTTAGTCACTCCATACCTTATGCTTTAGGGACTAGGTTTCTTTTAGAGCCTGGCGTTCCATAACTGGGCTAGATGGACTGGCCTGCAACACCCAAGTATCCTCGCCTGTCACTGCCAACCCCATGCTGATGGCAGAGACAGGTGCTGTTATACCTGGCTTTTTATGTGGTGCTCTATAGATGAACTGATGGCCTCATCCTTCAGACACTGCCCTCTGGGCCTTCTCCCCAACTCCTGTGAGTATCAGTTTTACCATAAATTGAGATTTCAAAGTTATTGTCTGATCATTACCAACTAAAATCAGAGTTTGTTCAGAAACTAAATAAATTTCCAATAGCTAGAACAGAATTTTTTATAATCACTGTGTTACTTTAGTGTTAGATAAAAATGCTTTCCATTCTCCCAGACTAATAGATTGTAAGACAGTGATAAATGTTCCCTTGGGCAAGAGCTACCTGCACTAAGAAACCAAAACAAAACTAAACAGAAAATTATAAAGCACGTATTTTTCCACTGACTATCAAAATAATGAACATTTCTTGTTGTTTTTATTTTAGTTTTTAGGTCCTTAGCACATAGGAGTTCAGAAAAGCATCACAGCAGGGTGGGAAGAGCGAATGAGATGAGAACCTGGTATTTTTAGTTAAACTCTAAATTATAGACAGTATAAATCACTAAAATAATCAAAACTAGACTAGTTATTAAGTGTACCATATTTCATGGGGTACCTAAAAATGTCTTAGTTTACCTAAAAATGAATTTCTTGAAATGTGGATTTGTGAAAAAATAAAAGAAATAGCTAAATCCCTGGACTCTATGGAAAACAAACAGAGCCCTCTGGTGTCTGCACTGGGCACTGCAGGCAACGTTGTTAAAAAGAAGTGGCAGTTGCTGTTAGGAAGTGCAGATACTGAATCAAACGACGTCTGAGATTTCTCTTTCAATATGAAATGATTACTTTAATTCCTGCTGTTCTATTAAAAACTTTAAAGATTTCATATCACTTATCAAAGTGCTCCCTTCAATTTCTAAGGAAATTTTGATGTTTCCCTTCCTGAATAGAAAGTCAGCAGAATGCATGGCACATTTGCCAACCTCTCATGATGGGAGAAGAGAAGATACCAGAATTCCAATCTGCTGTTTAATATCTCGCTGCTGTTTCATATTAAAATAGATGGCGTTTAAGTCCCGATACTGTTTTAGAATTGTAGATACATGAAATTATTCATTATCATTAGAGACATATCAATGACAGCAAGAATAACAAGCTATCGGCTAAGATGTGAGTACACTGCACATCAGCTTTCAGCTTTTCATTGATTGCTACTTACTAAACAATAAATAATACCGACGAATCAGAAAAAAAAATGTCGTGCAGTTGGAAAGAGAGACAACAGACACATATGAGCGAAATCGATAATATGTTGATGATGGGTAGGCATGTGGAGAGAGATGGGGGGTAAAGGAAAGGGTGTAAGGATAGATAGATACATGATAGATAGATGATAGACTAGACAGACACATACATACATACATACATACATACATACATACATACATACATACATACATGGATGCATAGGTAGATAAATACGTAGATGCATAGACAGACAGACAGACAGACAGATAGATGCATAGTTAGATACATAGATACATAGATGCATAGATACATAGATAGAGGGATAAAATACACAGGATCCAAGACATTGAATAGCCTCAATCTCCAGCTCTTGGTTTTTAAAGACAATGTTTCCAACTAACATAGACTAGACAAATTCATGTAGCACAGGCTGGGCTTTAACTTGAAATTCTCCTGCCTCAGCCTCTCCAGTTCCAGAGGTTACATCATTCTGATTGTACTTTCTCATTCCAACCTCTGTTTTAGTGACATACTTTCTCTTGTCAAGTGGGCTGCATCTGCTTTTGTGTGTTCAGTGCCTCCTTCTACTCCTTCATTCTTGTTCCTGTTGTACCACACACAATTCTATCTAAACCCCTCCTCTCTAGTGCATATATTTGGTAGATTTTAAACAACAATGCACTTCCACATAACTGGCAATAATAAATTCTTGTCAACTGCATTAATGATTGACTTTTGTGTTATTTTTTCATGTTAAGAACATCTGACAGAACTATCCATTAAATTTCAAATGTTTTAAGAGTTCAGGGAAGCTGGGTGTTGATGGCGCACTCCTTTAATACCAGCACTCAGGAGGCAGAGGCAGGAGGATCTCTGTGAGTCCAAGGCCAGCCTGGTCTCCAGAACGAGTGCCAGGATAGGCTCCAAAGCTACACAGAGAAACCCTATCTCAAAACACACACACACACATACACACACACACACACACAGAGAGAGAGAGAGAGAGAGAGAGAGAGAGAGAGAGAGAGAGAGAGAGAGAAGAGAGAGAGAGAGAGAGTTCAGGAAATGCTACACAAGCAACCCATTTTTTTGGCCTGATAGTCATGTTTATTTCTCAACCTGACAAACTTTATTAATCATTGAATACTTCTGTGCAAAGCCTTTCCAAAAGTTCTCAAACATATTTGTCTCTTTTCTCTTCAGCATTTTAAAAAATGATTTTATAAATGCCTTGCCCTGCACCACCATCAGGCTCAAAACTGAAGAGAAAGGCCTCCTGACAATTGTTACATCATTAATACTTACAACTGTGCCCCAGACAGCACCAGATGAATTACATATTTATGAATTTTATGTCTCAACATAAAGTGAGCAGCTCCTAGATTGTGTTCTCAGTCTCTGACGTCCTGTGCAGGTTCCTCAAGCTGTGCTTTTGGAATGATGCCAGACAGACAGGAACACTGCTGCATGATTTCTCTTCTTCAATGGGCACATTTGTATTCAATAGTAATCTTTCCTGGTAGATTCTAATGCAACCTATTCTAATTTTTACTCTAACTATCAAATATGTGAGCCAGGATGATATGAACAGTAGACTCTGCAGGAAAGAAATGAAGTAGGTAAGAGGTATATAGGATTTAGTATAGAAATATAAAATGGAAACAAACAAGACCCAGGGAGGCTTATAGAGTGTTAAAATGGCTTTAATGGATTTAATTAACTTACTCTATAAGAAATGAAAATTAAGGAATCATTCTTGTCTGAACTGAGCTATTAACATAGTTTTAACTGCAGACTTTATGGCCAGAAAGTCATAGAGCAGATGGTAAATTTATAGTCATTTTGTGCCTATGGAGTAGAAAGGGTGAGAAAATATAGTGCACGAACTTCATGTATTTCAGGACTGAGCTCAGAACTCAGTGGCTAGAATCATTCCTAAATAGTGTTTCAGAGCTTTCATTCTGGACTCTATAAAGATGTAAACATCACATATTCATGCATTCAGAATAGTTTTGGTACAAATAAGAGGACTCATTGTCCTACATGCTACCAAAATTGTAATTTAATAGATGAAATAAATACAGATCAACATTTTATAATTATTTTTGAATCTGTAAATGTGAATTTAATATACACACATTTGTATCTTGCAAATGCAGCAGGAACTAGATCCTCAGCTTCTACTTCACTCCCAAGATGGGGACTGCAGGGTAATAATGAAATTTGCCAAGAATTCTCATAAATGAAATATGTGTATTTTATTATATAACTTGATTTGAATAAGTGTGTCTTTATTCAAAATTATTACAAATTTATTGGTATGGCTTTAACATCATGTAAGTGTTATTTGTGTAAGTCAATACAAATAACACTTGTGGAAAGGAACAATATTTGATTTGCAAATCTATCAGCTCTTCACATTAACTGTTGATAAATGAATTCAGGCTTACATACTATATAGTAACAGGGTTTCCAGATCTGTTATTTCAACATGTCAAATCTTTGAAGTGTTTGCATCTACACACACAGCTGAGGGGAAAAATCAAGATTCTGGCCCTGACCTTCTATCTCCAGCAGTTAAACTGCAAACCACTGGTCCTCAAATCCAAACCAGTCCACATTCTAGGGATTCTAATATCATGTTTTTCACTTTATTTTGTATTAGGACAATCATATTTAGTGTTGAATAAAAGCATGTCGGAGGCCATGAAAAATACCTCCTGTATATTTAGTTTTGGACATTTGCTATTTAAATGTTCTAATAAATTCCTCCTGTAAATTCAGTAATTACTACTGATGGTTTTTCTAAAAAAAAATCATATTATGTTACAAAGTTTAATATATTTAAGTTTCATTAAAAGATATCAAAATTTTGTTGAAATTTAACTAGTTTTTTATTCTTTCAATCTCATCATTTATCATGGGCAATTGAATTCTCCATTTACTGTACTTGCACATTTAAACATTCCAGATTCAATGATCATAAAGTGCCATGAGCATCTCTTGGAAATGAATAATGACAGCATGACTACATTGAGAGCTAGCATCCATCCAATGCCTTTTCTTTATTGGGTATTATGGGTTTGTATTCTGTCTCATTATTGCAGACAAACTTAAACAAACACAATAAAATAATAAAGGATGAAAATTGTGAAATTAAAAACCAAACATTATACAAGTTACTCAAAATATAATACGCTATAAGACATAGAGTCATATTACAATTTTGAGTAAATTTAGGGTGCTAAATTAAGCAAAAATAATGTCTATTTTGTATATCTTTACTTTTGGTCATATTTACAAATGCTTACTTTAGATGCCATGTCTTGGATACTTGAATTTCTCCATTCCTAGCTGCCCTCAATATACATGTTTTGATATTAGTATTAATTCACAAAATAGCAAAATTTGGAGCTTTGATATTTTATGATTCAATAATATAAGCACATTTCAAAGCAGTAATTTAAGTCTAATCTGTGACCCAAATTACTGTATTTCCTAGAAAATTAAAGGTGGGTCATAAGAATTTTTCCAGTTAAGATTCTTGCAAATTACATTTCTGAGATACAAAGTGGTTTCATGTCTCTTTGGAATGATTTAGTTATCAACTCTATTTAGAATGTCACATTCAGATGAGAAAGGTAAAGATGTAAATTTAAAATTATGCTGCAGTCCAAGAGACAAGCTCACAAGAATAAGCATCTCTCAGCATCCTTTAATGTCCTCATACTAATGCAAACATCCTACAGGCTTCTGTGATGTTGTTGCTGCAGATAGAATAGAAATGGCCAGGTATTAGGTGGAAAGGGAGTCAGAAATATCCATCATCACATTTCTCCCTATGTCATACAGTTACTAACAGATATGAGTATTCAAAAATTTACTCTGTATTAATCACAAATGTTAGAGTAATTAGTAATGATCAATAACTGTAAACACCATGGCTTCCATTTCTGAAGCATGCAGTGAGCATGCAGTATTGAGCATCACCCACTGCCCTGGTGAAGTCTGAGAAGCATTCCCACACATCAAGTGGCCTTCATGGCTTACTGCTCTGATGATAGCTCAGTGTTCCTCTTTCCACAAATATTTTTAACATAGCATGCAAGTAATGGTTATGTATACTCCAGCAGAGCTTTAATATACTACTTTATTAAATAGGTTACATTAATCCTTAATATTAGCATTAATTGTATTATTACTATGCAAGCTGACAGGGGCTTGAATTGCTTTGAATCGTCCTATGATTTTTGCCACTCAAGACAAGCATGAAAAGCAACTTACTTAGTTTCCAACATAAAAATAATAATACCTCTATAAACAAGATGAAAACAACTTTTCCCAAAAACTTGTGCTGTGTTTTTTTCAGCCAGACAATTAGAAGACTTAATTAGACTTAGATGTCATAGAACAGCTTTCTGTTAGACTGCAACCTAAATGGTAAAAAAAAAATCTTGTAAATTATAATATTATGCACACTTTCCATTTATAAGCATACACTTTAAGAATTCATATTATCTTTTATACCTAGTGGATAAATTATGGGATTATTATGTGTTTGCCCTTAATAATTGATTTATTTATTACAGACCATTCCCAAATGACTGTTGTACATTATTTAATTTGGTCTTTCTACATCATAAGTGGTTTAAACTTTATATAGTGCTCAGTGTTTTTTTTTCCACAGATTTAGGTTTCTAAAACTTAGCCTAATTTTGTGTTAAGGTAATACAACTCTGCTTAACAGCCATACAGTATTCCATAAGTTACCAAGGGGTACACACACACACACACACACACACACACACACACACACACACAGTCTTCTTTTTGCTTATCTCATGATAGTAAAATAATGTTTTATTCCTTTAGTTTGAATATTGCAATACAACTGATGCAAGTCATACATGAAGCTTTGGTTTCCAGAACTTTGGTTAGATTTCACTCTGAGAGGGGACACTATTGATTAGCCTGTTACAGAATTGTGTCTCTTAACTCTGGATAATATAATATACTCCACATGTAGAACACGCTAAAAGAGAAAATAAATGTTACCAGTAAGAAAAAGTTTGAAACTATTTCAGAGACTGGAGATTCGATTAGTGGTAGCTGAAGTAACACAAAGCAGAAATGGGGCGGCTTCCTGCTTCAAATCTATCCTTCTGTTCTAAATCAGTCATGGCAAAGGTCTGATTAGAGCAGGTTTTGAGAAGTGAAGGGGACATCTCTGGAGGTTGCAGTTGGGGACGACCAATTTATGATGTTTTGATGAAAGGGAGAAAAGAAAATTGATCCAGTTTCTAGGCAATATGTTGACATCCTCACCCCCAAACTGGTGATTAAACAAGGAGGCAATTGGGAGTTGGCTGGGTTGTAAGGATGGAGCGCTTCTAACAGACAGCAATGAGATTTCTACGAGGCCTCTTGCCCTTCCCATATGAGCCAGAAACAGCAACTGAATAGAGTGATTATTCACCTACCTTAGACATCTTGATCTCCAGCACAGTGAGCAACAGCCTATCCTCCGGTTCCTAATAGACAGAATCAATAAGGTATGGTAACTTTTTGACAGAACATAATTCCTATTCTGGACACACACAGATTTTCGTTAGCAACAAATCCTCATTAAACACAGTATGGCACAATTTACATATCATTTACATTGTATTAATAATGAGATTTATTTAAATATTCAAAATGATGAGTGCCATTTATATACACATACACAATATTCTTTACTGATTTCAAACAATTGAGATTACAGTATTATCACAACATTTCTCCTTCCCTTTCCTCCCTCCAAATCCTCCCATAAACCCCTGCCCACTCTCCCTTAAAGTCAATGCCACTTCCTTTTCACCAATTGTTATTAGGTTAATGTGTGTTTGTTTGTTTTGTGTGTGTGTGTGTGTGTGTGTGTGTGTGTGTGTGTGTGTGTGTGTGTATGTGTGTATTCCTAAATACAACCACCTCAGTCCATAGTGTGTGTGTGTGTGTGTGTGTGTGTGTGTGTGTCTCCAGGCTTAAAAATTTGGCATTGAACAACAAATGCACGTGCCCTTCCCTTGGGAAGATCACATCTCCTGATCCCACCTTTCTTAAATGATCTATAGATTTTATTGTAGAACAGAGATTTCACTGGCTTTTTCCACCCAGTTTAGTAACTTCATTCGTAAAATCCTGCATATTACATTTTGTGAATCTTTGGTCTGATATTCCTCCTACTAAAACCCAAAGACCACCAACAAAATCCTCCAAAACACACATGAGAAGTCCTCGTTTGAGTTTTGGCCAGGGCTGTCCAGGTGTCATTCCATGCATAGAGCCTATTGCTGCTGTTCTTTGTTACCACAGAGGTGGAAGGTATGTACCAGCTTCTAAAGATACTCTGAATTCCATGAACAGATATCAGAGAGTCCAGAACTGTGAATGAACTCAAAGCCCCCTCCCTGAGGATTAGATTTCATGGTATAGAAAAGTACCATGAAAGTTTCCAAAGGAAGAAGGCAATCAACAGTTCTCTCAACTATGACACCTATGAACCAGATCAATTACCAGCATGGGATAATAACCTTAAAGGTACAGGAATGGCATATATACCCTGCAGGAACCAGCCATTCTCCAATTAGACTTAAGACCCACTCAACAAGAGGGAGACCATGTCTAGTACTAGAAACCTAGCTAACTAATAAAGTCATGGTTAGTCGGGGAGAAACCACACACACACACATACATACACACACACACACACACACACACACACACACACACACACACGAGAGAGAGAGAGAGAGAGAGAGAGAGAGAGAGAGAGAGAGAGAGAGAGAATCTACTAATTTACTAAACTATCCTAATCTTTAACAACAATCTACAGAGAGTGTACATTTTATATGAAGATACTAAGTATAAGTATCTGGGGAGTTTGCTTTTCAAAGGAGACAACATGCATGTTGCTTTATCCATGCAATCAGTTGTATATACTGTAGCAGTTTGGACCAAATGAGTAAAGAGATTGGCAAAGAGAGGGAAGTCTGTACTCTAAATGTTTCTTTTCAAATGAGAGAGAAAGCCACTAATGGAAAAAGTACAGGAAAGATGGGGAAATGATGCCTCAGAAAATATGAGAAAATATTGTGTAATTTTATTACTAAAGAGGTTAAAATACATGAAATAGGGTCAGAAACTAGATTATTTGCTGTTAATACTCATTGATGCATACAGAAAGAATGTAGCCTGAAAGAGCCCAGACAACAGCAGAGCATCTCTCATTAGATGAATGCTGTTTACTCTGTATATGTACAGAGTAACACATTACCTGAAAAGAGCAAATCTGTGTCCCATGCTTGAAGAAAGCCACCTAGAAGTGGAAACAATAGTTTGTGTTAAGGGAATAGGGTATCCATTGACTTCAACTTCAACATCATTTTGAATGCACTATTATTGCAGATTCAAAAATAATGATGATTGCTGCATTTATGCAATTACTGGAGAAATACAAGAAAATAAGAACACTTGATAAAAGGGTGTTACCAATGTGAGAAATAATAGCTACCCCTGTAAACTTAATTTGGGAGAGAAGAAATGGTAGTTGGATTTGAGTTCTGCTTAAAATGTATTAATTTTATAACAAATAAAAAATATATGTTTCAACAGTGTCTCATTGGGCATACAAATCACTCCTAAGTGAACAGAAAAAAGTTGTGGATTTGGATGGGAATGGAAGTGGGGAAGATCTGGGAGGAGTTGAAGGAAGTCAAACCACAATCAGTATATATTGTATAAATACTCTATTTTCAATAAAAGAAAAATAGATAAAAAAACAAAAATTCAATGAAAGGTGATACTGATAAATAAATAAAAATTCTAATGTCAGAACCATATTTCACCAAAAGACTGTTCTGTCTGCATCCAGTACTACATGACACTAAGGCAGGATTCAGAAGAAAAAGCTTATTCAACCTGTCATAGCATGTACACACATTTAATTATGAATTGTTTGAAGTTATACTTGTCTAGTTTGAGAGTATAATCAACAAGGAATTAGCATATGTGTATGGTGAAGTGAAATATTTTCTATATACTTGATGATATTAATTATATGTATTTATCTTCTCTTATCCTTGGGAACATATGAAATTTATTGACACTCATCTTGTTTATATTAAATGTTTATGTTTTAATCTCTAACAGAAATTTAATGATTGCCACTTTATGTCATTTCATGATTAATTTACATCTTCACTTTCCTTATTTAGTAATACTACACATATTTTCTACTTGTGGAAAGACAGCTAGCTCACCTTTGTTGATCTCCTATATTATGCATTTCTCAACTTAATTAGTAATTAATGTTATTATGTCATTATGACCCATCCTAGTATCAATGTCCTTTTTTGTCAAAACAAAAAATGAACTATGATAAAGATTTAATGTCAGGTTGTTTATCTCCTGTCTCTAGTATTAATATCTGAAATTTCATGTTAAAATGAACGTCTTTAATCTGAGCACTAGGGAAGCAGAGGCAGCTGAATCTCTGTTAGTTCTAGACAAGCCTGGTCTGCAAGAGCTAGTAACAGGACAGCCTCCAAAGCCCCAGAGAAACCCTGTCTTGAAACTGCCCCCCCAAAAAAGGAAAGAAAATATAAAGAATACACAGTAAGTAAAATATGTTTAAAAGAGATTTTTTAATACATGTTCTCTCTTTGTAATAGTGGTTTTCCTTGAACTCACAGCAATCCACCTACCTCTACCTACTGAGCCCTGAAAATAAAAGTGTATATCATCTTACCAGGAACAAATAATGAAATAATCCTGTTTTGGTCCTGTTGTCAGTGTTGGCCAATCCTGACATAAAACTGGAGGACACTAATCATGTTAGCCTTTATGTGTCTGGATTACCTCACTCAGAATAATTTTTTTCTAGTTCCATCCATTTGCCCTCCAGTTTCCTGATGCTGTTTTTAACGTCTGAGTAATACTCCACTGTAAAACTGTACCACATTTTCTTTATCCATTCTTCAGTTGAGGGAGATGAAGGTTGCTTCCAGGTTCTGTCTACTTTGAATAAAGCTGCTATGAACATAGCTGAGCAAGTGTCCTTGTAGTATGAATGATCTTCCTTCATGTATATGTCCAAGAATGATATATCTGGATCTTGTGGTAGACTGAGTCCCAGTTTTCTGAGAAACCACCATATTGATTTCCAAAATGGTTGTACAAGTTTGCATTCCCACCAGCAATGCAGGAGTATTCCCTTCATTGCTTCTACATCCTCTCCAGCATGAAATGTCACTTGCGTTTTTAAGCTTAGCCATTCTGACAGGTTTAAGATGAAATTTCAGAGTTGTTTTGATTTGAATTTCCCTGAGGGCTAAGGATGTTGAACACGTCTTTAAGCATTTTACAGCCATTTGCTATTCCTATGTTGAGACTTCTCTGTTTAGATCTATACTTCATTTGAAAAATTGGATCATTTGATTTTTTTTATTTCTGGTTTTTTGAGTTCTTTATATATTTTGTAACTCAGCCCTCTGTCTGATGTGGGGTAGATGAAGATCGCCTCCAAGTCTGTAGGCTGAATTTTATCCTATTGCCATTATCCTTTGCCTTATAGAAACTAAGCGGCTTCAACTAGCAACTGATGCAAACAGATATTTAGACCCACAGAAAAACATTATGCCCAGCTCATGTAATCCTGCTAAAGAAAGGGAGGATGTATTTTAGGGGCCAGAAGGACCAAGAATGTCATAAAAAAAAAACATATAATCAACTAACCAGGGCTCATAGGAGTTCCTAGATACTGAACCAACAACCAGGGAGCCTGCATGGGAATGACCTAGGCCCTTTGAATAGATGTTACCTAAAATTGTGTAGGCTGATCATCCTGTGGGACTCCTAACAGTGGAAGAAGAGCTGTTGCTCACTCTTTTGCTGCCTTTTGCTACCTTTTTCTTCATACTGCCTTGCTTTGCTCAGCCTTAATACAAGGCAACATACTCAGTCTTATTACGACTTGATATACCATATTTGGTTGATATCCATGGAAGACATTGTTGTTACAATAAATCTTTCTGCCAAAACCTGCCTGAGCCCCATTGCCACGTGTAAGCTTTTCGCCAGCCGCCTGCCTGTGTTAGGGCCCAAATGAATACACAGAAACTTGTATTAGGTTCAAAGCTGCTTGGCCAAGGACTAGGATTCATCATCTGTTAGCTCAGTTTCAATTATCATAAATCTATATATTTTATAAGACTTATCTTATCGGATGCCTTATTGGCGTCCCTCCTTGCTGGTGGCTCACATCCTGCCACTGGAGAAGGTAAACGGGAAAAAAGAGACCCTTCCTGTTTTTCCTTCGCTTAAATATGAGTTTCCTTGCTATGTCACTTCCTGCCTGGATCAGCACTTCTCTACTACATTTCCCAGAATCCTCTTTGACTCCTAGTTCCGCCTAACTTACTGTCTCATTGGCCAAACAGTATTTTATTTAACAATCAATAAGATAAACATACACAGTAGTACATTCCCCATCATTTCCTCTTTTCTGTCTAAATAAAAAGAAGGTTAACTTATCTTTTATAATAACTGAAGAAAACTATAACCATAACTATCTGTCTTCAACTCTATCAAAGACCATAGAAAGATAATATATAAACTCTAGAATTGACAGAGACATCTTGCTACCTGGGCAGTCACCCAAAGTTCCTCTGTAACATTGGGGCATCCATCTTCAGCCCATAGGCCACAGTGTGTCTAGCACACTTCTCCATTTCAACAGGAACCCTTCAGTACTGTCTTGTTTTGTAAGTTCAGCAGTCATTTTCTTGTGGGTCCTGCATGTCTAGTTTATACAGCAACAAATAGTCCAGGCAAGAGCAGTTTCTTGCCCAAATGGCTAATCTTGCCATGTTGAAAGCAAACTCCATAATGATTTTCTTTGATGCCCATCCTCCTTTCTGACGTAATTGGTGTGCCAGGAGCAGTTGTATCTCACTGCCAAGATAAACCCTAAACCATTTAAATGCCATATTTCTGTAGGTCTTTGAAAGGTTTGAAGAATACCTAACTATCTCAAATACAACTCTGTAAATCTAGAAAACCTAACTAACCTAATTATAAGTTCTGACTATTATAGCTAACTATATAACCTGTATTTAATTATGCATATCAATTTAAAAGATCTGTATAAACATAATACCTAAACAAGAGGAGACATATACATATCACAAAATTGACCTTAAAGTTGTATCAATAAATGTATATCTATACCAATGCAAAGTATTCATTTCTATATCCTATTCCCCTTTTTTTCTTTTAAAAAATTGACTATGCTCATTATCATTTATAACCAATCCCACTTAAATTAAAACAAACATTTATAAACAATAGTTGGGGATTTGGGCGTCCTTCCTTCTAAACTGCTTCCTGCTGATTGGGGGCGATGTTCATATACCATAGGGATCATGATAAAACATAGAAACCTGACCAAGTCCTTGTTTTTGTAGTCTGTGAGGCTGTATTGTCTCAGCTTCAGGGGGTCTTGCTTGATCAAACCATATTAGTCTGGAAGGAATCCATAGCTTTTTATTTTCTTTGGAAATACAAGCAAAACCTTTATTTCTAAGTAGCCTGTCCTTAAACTTAATTTTGAAGTTAGAGCATTTTTAAAATGTATAAGTTGGATTAATTTAGCAGCATTTATAATCAAATGTAATTTAGCAGCAATAAGTCTTTCCTCGGCAATCAAACAATTTAAAGACAGAAAAGTTACCCTTCTTTTTATTTAGACAGAAAAGAGGAGATGAGCCGGGCGTTGGTGGCACATGCCTTTAATCCCAGCACTTGGGAGGAAGAGGCAGGTAGATCTCTGTGGCCAGCCTGGTCTACAAGAGCTAGTTACAGGATGGCCTCCAAAGCCACAGAAAAACCCTGTCTCAAAAAACCAAAAAAAAAAAAAATAAATAAAATAAAATAAAAAAAAAAGAGGAGATGATGGGGAATATACTTCTTTGTATGTTTATCTTATTGATTGTTAAATAAAATACTGTTTGGCCAATGAGACAGTAAGTTAGATGGAACTAGGAGTCAAAGAGGATTCTGGGAAATGTAGTAGAGAAGTGCTGATCCAGGCAGGAAGTGACATAGCAAGGAAACTCATATTTAAGCGAAGGAGAAACAGGAAGGGTCCCTTTTTCCCCCGTTCACCTTCTCCAGCGACAAGATGTGAGCCACCGGCAAGGAGGGACGCCAATAAGGTGTCCGGTAAGCTAAGTCTTATAACATACATAGATTTATGATAATTAAGACTGAGCTAGCAGATGAGAAGTCCTAGTCCTTGGCCAAGCAGCTTTGAACCTAATACAAGTTTCTGTGTATTCATTTGGGCCCTAACTCAGGTGGGCGGCTGGTATAAAGCAGTGGGGCTCAGGCGGCATTTGGCAGAAAGATTCATAGTAACAAAGACCTACATACACTCCTGTCTTTGTGCTTTTCCTGAGAAGAAAAAGAGAGGGATGCAGGCAGAGAAAGAGGTAATGGGAGTGGGAAGGGAAAGTGGAGAAAAAAATCACACTAAGATTACATTTTTTAAAACTTAAAGTAATACAAGAGTTCAAAGCTAATGGGGGGGAGGATTTCTATCTGTGAGAGACTATTTTATGTTTGCTGTGTACCTAGAGTGATACAATATTCACTCTAAACAATGATGAAGCTGCTGAGATGAATGAATTGAATAAAACTATCCCAGGATTTGAGTGTAAAGAACAATCTCTGTGAGAAGATGCCAACAGTAGCTTTGTCAATAGTTCCCAGCATAGACTTCAGAACAGCATCTTATGGTGGTATCTTATGGTGGTATGAACTACAAGGTAAAAGTGATTATTTGAGTTTATCAGTCATGTTTGACTTCCAGCTTCATGTGCCTAATTGAGATAGTGAAAGCCACTCACCTGCATTGGATAACTGGCAGCCAGGATCATGTCTTAGAAAGGGATCATCACCCCTTAACATTTGATAAGTGTAACCATGACTAAGAGGTTGAAAAGATTCCCCGTGTCTGCTTTTGGACAGATGAGTAGATTTTACATATCAGAGATGAGAGCAAGTTTTGGGTGATTCATGAAACCTGAATTCTTGATGGAAAGTCTGATATTAGAAGTGTAAAGCTAGTCTGGAACAATCAACTAGTTCCATTGCTATGCATGAGGCAAGATGATGTGAAAGAGATCTAACACACACACACACACACACAAACACACACACACACACACACACACACATGCAAACATACACACACAAACCAAAGAAACATGTGATGGAATAAAATAAAGCACAGGCATGGGAACGATCATCAGCTCATTTTCCCTAAGCCTGCACAGCTAAATTGTTAATGGTAGGGACTGGAAAATCTTTTGATGAGATTCTCACTCAGGGGTAGATACCATCAAGGGTGGGGAAAGCACCGCAGCCCACTCCCTGCTATTAAAACACTACAGAAAACTTGCTCTATTTGTTCTAGTCTGGAACAATTCAAATCTAATTATCCAGAACATAATTTAGAAAGACAAATATTTGAAATAGGGGTTGCAAATGAGTCCTTTAATTAAAGCAAAAGCTTTCAGCCAAACAAACAACAATAATGACAGCAATGTAACCCTGAATGGACTAGGCTGACATATTTGACTAACTTCCAGTTTTTGGGCTGGGTCCTAGGCAGGTGCAGGGCTTGAAAATGCAGTGTGTGGCAACTGTGTGAGGTGGGACTGGGTAAATAGTTATGAAGTATTAAAAGGGAAGATGCAAAGATGTCATTTGTGGTTGAGAAAATAAAGTTGTAATGAGATTAGGAATTGAAGAACATCATTGGACATATTCCAGTGGTCATATTGTCTTTACCCAACTGTATAATTAAGACGGATGATGCACAGGACCAGGGCATATTGGCTTTCCTTTCTCTTTAGGGATATTGACTAAGGCTAATTTACAGCAAAGTTTTAATTGCTCATATAGAATTTGAAAGTTACATCTAAAAGAACATCTTTTTGCTGAGTAGATATTTAAGCAATCCCAAATTCTGGGGAAAAAAATGGGAGATTCGAGTCCTGGGTAAATGAAGAATTAGGGCAGATTTCAGTTAGTTTCCATCAGTTATGTTTGCTAAACTTAATGTCTGGTCAACTATCAAGGCATGAACTGGTGATTAACAGTAAACTACTCTGACTTAGACAGTCTTGCTATTAATGCTATGAAAGTAGAGCATTGTTGATGGCCTACAAAGAGAACAGTGAATGCTAAAGGCACTTTGTGAGGCTCTTATGATCTGCCTTACTGGTATCAGAAGTAATAGAGTATTCAAATACTGTTGTATGGGACAGAGGATTTGATACGCAATAGTGAAATATTTTTGCTATCGTTTTGGACCAGCATTTTTTCATGAGCCCGGTCATTATGATTCCTCTGAAAAATAATTTCTTGCTGAATATTGATGCATTTCCATATAAGCTTCCCTTGTCATTGAAGATTATCAGGCAATTTTGAGGTAAATGATTCTGATACTGGCATTAATGACATTTAAATTAAAAAACAACCTCTGATACTGGCTTTAATGACATTTAAATTAAAAAACAACCTCATGAGAATTCATAAAAAGGAAATGATATATTAGGGATCAAGCCTCAGGGAAGTAAATGTATGAGCAGTTACTTAGCCCTACATAGTGTCAAAGTAGAAACTTCATAAAAATCGGTGTTGCCTGGATCTTGAGAATCTCCCGTGGCCAAAGAGAAGTAGTTTGTATTGGCCACAAAGTAGAATTCTTCTATTCAAGATATTACTGAGGTTATAAGCCAGCAAGAATCTCTCTCCTCTCTAAACAGCTAGTCATTAGTGTAAGAACAGCAAGGCTAACAGCTCTCTACTTAGAAGTGGGATGGAGATCTTGTCCTCTGATAAGTGTTCCCATTCTTGATTTATAGTCAAAATCACCATTGTGTGGTCAGACAATGAATCTAAAGACTACTCTGCTACTAATCAGCCTGTTCTGATGATGACCACGCAGTACTTTATGTTAGATGCAATATTGTATGAACATAAAGTAATGGAAATATAAGAAATTTCAGGAATGAACCATTGTTCTTTCTAACATTAAAGAGAAAGAGAATGGGAGGACAAATGATTTTAGTTCACGAAATAAACAAGAACAAGTCTCAGAAAACTCCCTAAAATGACATGTAGAGGCATGTTTCCTCAGAATTGCATATTGAGTGGTGTGAAAAATTTATATCCAAGCATGGTGGGGCATGAATCAAATGAAAGAGACATAGTAAAAATCCTTCAAGGAAAAAGTCTGGAGGAAAACTTGTAAAAAGAATGCCATTTGTCTTGATCCCTGTTGCCATAGGATGCTGTAGCAGTTTCGTATCCATTCCTCTCTAGGATCTCTTATTTTATACATGTATAAAACTACCTTTAAATATTAAAGATGTAGAACATTATATTTGTTTCTTTTTGTTTGTTTCCTTTCATATTTTATTTAAATTACAAGAAATCCTATTTTATATATCAATCCCAGGTCCCTCTCCCTCACATTCTCCCATGGCACCCACCAAACCCCATCCTATCCCTCTTCTGCACCATAGAAATTGTGAGGCCTTCCGTGGGGGATCATCAAAGTCTGGGTCACATTTTTTGGGGTCAGGGCCCAGGCCATCTCCCATATATCTAGGCTGAGAGAGAATATCCCTCCATGGTGAATGGGCACCCAATCCCCATTTGTACACTAGGGATAAATATTCTTCCACTACCAGAGGTCCCATAGACTGCCTAGGTTTCCTAACTGACAACCACAACCAGGGGGTCTGGTTCTGTCCTATGCTGGTATTCAAGCTGTCAGTTTCGGGTCCATGAGCTCCCCCTTGTTCAGGTCAGCTATTTCTGTTGGTTTCCCCAGGTTGGTCTTGACCCCTTTGCTCATCAGTCTTCCCTTTCTGGAACTGGATTCCAAGAATTTGACTCAGTGCTTAGCTGTGGGTCACTGTTTCTGCTTCCATCAGCTACTAGATGGAGGCTCTAGGATGGCATATGAGGCAGTCATCAATCTCAGTGGGGTGGGTGAAGATCTTTTCCCATGTGGTAGGCTGCCATTTTATCTTGTTGACACTCTTCTATGACTTACAGAAACTTCTCAGTTTCAGGAAATCTCATTTATTGTTGATCTTAATGTCTGTACTAATGTTGTTATATGTTCAGGAAGTAGTCTCCTGTACCAATTCGTTCAAGGGTAACTCCCATATGCTCTTCTCAGTGGTTCAGTGTGCCTGGATTTATGTTGAGATCATTGATCCATTCTGTGTGTGGTGATAGATATGGATCTATCTGCAATCTTCTACATGCCAGCATCCAGTTATGCCAGCACCATTTGTTGAAGATGCTTTCTTTTTTCCGTTGTATAACTAGCTTCATTATCAAAAATCAGGTGTTCATAAGTATGTGGGTTAATATCACTGTTTTCAACTCAATTTCATTGTTCTACCTGTCTATTTTTGTGCCAATAGCATCTGTTTTCAGCATTATAGCTCTATAATAGATATTGAAGAAAGTGATGGTGATGCCTTCAGACATTCCTTTATGGTACAGGGTTGTTTTGTCTATCCTAGGTTTTTTGTTTTTCCATATAAAGTTGGGTATTGTTCTTTCAAATTCTGTGAATAATTGTGTTGTATTTTGATGGGGATTGTAACAAGTCTGTAGATTACTTTTGGCAAGATTGGCATTTTTACTATGTCTATCATACCTACCCAAGTTCATGGGAGATCTTTCCATTTTCTGGTATCTTCTTTAATTTCTTTCTTTAAAGACTCAAAGTTCTTGCAATACAGGTCTTTCACTTCTTTGGTTAGTGTTACCCCAAGATATTTTATGTTGTTTGTGGCTATTGTCAAGGGTGTTTCTCTGATTTCTTTGTCTGCCCATTTATTGTCTGTATATAGTAGGACTACTGATTTTTTTTTTTTTTTGCGTTAATCTTGCATCGTCTCACTTTGCTGAAGGTGTTTATCAGCTGTAGGAATTCTCTGGTAGAGTTTTTTCCGGGTCACTTATGTAAACTATTATGTAATCTACAAATCTTGAAAGTTTTGAATTCTTCTTTTCCAATTTGTATCCCTTTCATTTCCTTTTGTTGTCTTATTGCTCTAGCTAGAACTTCAGATACAATATTGAAGAAATATGGAGAGAGTGGACAGCCTTGTCTTGTTCCTGATTTTAGAGGAATCACATTGACTTTCTCTATATTTAGTTTGATGTTGGCTGTTGGTTTGCTGCATTTTTCTTTTATTATGTTTAGGTATGTTCCTGTTATCCCTGATCTCTCCAGATCTTTATAATGAATGAGTGTTGGATTTTGTCAAAGGTTTTTTTCGGCATCTAGTGAGATGATCATGTGGTTTTTCTTTTTCAGTTTGTTTATATGGAGGATTACTTTGATGGATTTTCCTATGTTGAATCATCCCTGCATCCCTGGGATGAAGCCTACTTGATCATTGTGGATGAATTTTCTGTTGTGTTCTTGGATTTGATTTGCTAGTGTTTTGTTGAGTATTTTGCATAAATATTCATGAGGGATATTGGTATGTTGTTCTCTTTCTTCATTGTGTCTTTGTGTGGATTTGGTACCAAAGTAGTTGTAGCCTAGTAAGCAGAGTTTGGCAATGGTCCTTCTTCCGTTGTGTGGAGCAGTTTAGGAGTACTGGTATTAGCTCTTCCATGAATTTCTGATAGAATTCTGCACTGAAACCATCTGGTACCTGGGCTTTTTTTGGCTGGATGTCTTTTGATGACTGCTTCTATTTCATTAGGGGTTATAGGTCTGTTGAAACTGCTTATCTGTTCTTGATTTATTTTCAGTGTTATCTATCCAGAAAATTGTCCATTTTGTGGAGTACAAGTTTTCAAAGAATGACCTGATGATTCTCTGGATTTCCTCAGTGTCTGTTGTTATGTCCCCTCTTTCATTTCAGATTTTGTTAATTTCCATGGTCACTCTCTGCTTTTTGGTTAGTTTGTATAAAGGTTTTTCTATCTTGGTGATTTTTCTTGAAGAACCAACTCTTTCATTGATTCTTTGTAATTTTTTGTTTCTACTTTATTGATTATAGCCCTCCATTTGATTATCTCCTGGTGTCTACTCCTTTGGTGTGAGTTTGCTTCTTTTATTTTCTAGATCTTTCAGTTGTGTTGTTAATTCTCTAGTATGAATATTCTCAATTTTCTTCATGTGTGCACTTAGTGCTATGAACTTTCCTCTTAACACTGCTGTCAAAGTGTCCCATAAGTTTGGGTAAGTTGTGTCTTCATTCTTATTGAATTCTAGGAAGTCTTTAATTTCTTTTTTATTTCTTCCTTTTATTTCTTCCAGGAATGGTGAAATTGTACATTGTGCAATTTCCATGAATTTGTAAGGTTTCTGTAATTTGTTATTGTTGAATTCTATCTTTAAACCATTATCTGAAAGGATATAGGGAGTTATTCCATTTTTTTTGTATTTGTTGAGGTTTGCTATGTTGCCTGGTATGTGAGTGTGTGGTCAATTTTAGAGAAGATTCCATGTTGCACTGAGAAGAACGTATTTTCTTTTGTGTTTGGATTGATCATTCTATAGATGTCTGTTAATCCCAATGAGGTCATAACTTCTGTTAGTTCCTTTGTTTATCTGTTAAATTTCTGTCTGGTGGTCTGGTCTAGTGATGACAGTGGGATTTTGAAGTCTCCCAATGTAAGTGTGTGAGGTTTTATGTGTTATTTGAGCTTTGATGATGTTTCTTTTACAAATGTGGGTGCCTTTCCTATTTAGGGCATAGGTGTACAGAATTGAGACTTCATCTTGATGAATTCTCCCAAGATGAATATGAAATGAACTTCTTCATCTCTTTTGATTGATTTTAGTTTGAATTCCAATTTGTTAAATATTAGAATTGCTACCCGATCTTTTTTCTTGTGAGCATTTGATTGGAAAATCTTTTCCCAAACCTATACTCTGAGGTAACTTCTGTCTTTGACTTGAGATGTGTTTCTTGTATGCAGCACAAGTATGGATTCTGTCTTTGTATCCTTCTGGTTGCCTTTTATAGGTAAGATAAGAGCATTGACATTGAGGTGGCTACTCAATTAATGACAATTGATTGTTAATTCCTGTTGCTTTGGATTTGCTGTTTGTTGTGGTATTGTTTGTGGATTCCCCCATTTTTTTCTTTTGGTGTTTGGTAAAGTGGGGTTATCTATTGCCTATGTTTTTGTGAGTGTAGTTATATTCCTTGGGTTTAAATTTTCCTTCCAGTACTTTCTATAGGGCTGGAGTTGTGGATTTTATTGTTTAAATCTTGTTTTTTTTTTCATAGTATATCTTGTTTTTTCCATCTATAGTGATTGAAAGCATTGCTGGGTATAGTTGTCTGGGCTGGAATTCATGTTCCCGTAGTATTTGTAAAACAGCTATCCAGAACCATTTGGCTTTCAGAGTTTCCATTGAGAATTCGAGTATACTTCTGATAGGTCTACCTTTATATGTTACTTGGTCTTTTTACATTGCTGCTCTTAATGTATTTTCTTTATTCTGTAAGTTTGGTGTTTTCATTATTATGTGGCAAGGGGACTTCTTTTTGTGATTCAGTGTATTTTGTTTCTGTAAGCATCCTGTAATTTCATAGGCATGTCTTTCTTTAGGTTGGGAAATTTTTCTTCTATGATTTTCTGAATATGCTTTCTGTGCCCTTGAGCTGTATTTCTTCACCTTCTCCTATATCTATTATTCTTAGGTTTGGCCTTTTCACACTGTCCCATATTTCATGTATATTTGGTGTTAGGGATTTGTTGTACTTGAGGTTTTCTTTGTCCAATGACTATATTTCCTCTAGTGAGTCTTCAACACAAGAGGTTCTCTTGGAGTCTATTGGGTATACTTATATCTCTAGATTTTTATAGTTTAGAATTTTTCTTTTCTATTTCCAGCATCCCCCTCATTCTGTGTTTGCTTTACTGTTCCTATTTCATCTTTCAAGCCTTGAACAGTTTGAATTGTTTCCTTCACTTGTTTGGTTGTATTGTCTTGGATTTCTTTACATTCTTCAAGAGATTTATTTATTTCTTGGATTTTTTGGTTTGTCTTTTCCTCCATTTCTTTAAGGTATTTTCTCTTTGATGGTTTCTATCATCTTCATAAGATTGTTTTTGAGGTCCTTCTCTTCTGCTTCATCTCTTTTGGGATGTTGAGGTCTTGCTGGTATAGCATCCCTAGATTCTGTTGGTGTCATATTGGTCTTTCTGTTGTTGAGTGTTTTCTTATACTTTTGTCTTCCTATCCCTTCTTCTAGTGGGTACAGGTGGGATCTCTTCTTCCCCTCTCATCTCCCAGTGGGAATCTTTGGGCCAAGACTTCAATTTTGACAACTTTGGATGGTCTGGCCTCTCCTGGTGTTCTCCTCTCTCAAGCAGAGGCTTATGGGGGCCACGACTCAAGTAGAGAGTGGATGGCAAAGGGAGGAGGGGGGACAAGACTTAGGTGTTGCCAGACTTTGGGTGGTCCATCCTGGTGGGGTGGGTCCAGGAGTGGACCCAGGAAGTTCCACGTATGGAGTGGGGTGAGTTGGGCCCAAGAAGAACCCACACTCACCTCATGCAGAGGACAGAGAGGCTGTAGCATCTTCCATTTCTTTTAGGGATTTTCTCATGTCCTCTTTGATGGTCTCCATCATATTCATAAAGTTTTTTTAAAGATCTTTCTCTTTTGTTTCATCTGTGTTGGGCTGCTCAGGTCTTGCTAGTATAGACTAGCTAGACTCTGGTTGCATCATATTGATCTTTCTTTTATTGCATGTGTTCTTATACTGTCATCTTCCCATCCCTTCTTCTAGTGGCTGCCAGTGGGTCTCTCCCTCTCCTGGTGGGTACAGGTCCAAGGTTCTCTTCCAGTGGGTGCAAATGGGTCCAGTATTCTGATGGCTCTCTTCTTCCAGTGGGTGGAGGTGGGTCTAGTACTGCAATGTAGGCTGACTCTGGGTGGCTTGGTTTTCCAGGAAGGGTTCACCTGTGTGTAGTCCCCAGGCCAGGAGAGTCCAAGAAGGGCAAGTAGGAGGGGCAAGGGGAATTTGTTCCTTAAGTAACTAATATTCAACTTTTATATTTTTGAGGACTTATGTTTTGAGAATTTCATACATAAGTATGGTATTTATAAAATTTCCCCCCACACTCTTCATTCCCCCCTATGTCTTTGCCTGAGTTCTCACACACCTTGCCAGTTTCAAAGCATCCTCTACTTAATTATTATATTTACATATACATGTGTACACACAAACACACACACATACACACACACACACACACACATATATATATATTATATATATATATATATATATAATATATTTAAATTTCAAAAAGGTAAATAAAATCTTGTTCCTCCAAACAAGTAAAAGACAATGCCAATGCTCACTCTAACTTTTTCTGTGCTAACATATTTTCCCTCTTTTTCCTGATTCAGTAGCCCTAGGGAATGGTGTAAAGCTACATTTATATGAGCAAGGAAGAAAGAAAAATGAGTATTATAAAAGTAAAATAAAATAATAAATTAATTCACATATATTTAAAGTACTTGAAGGAAAATGTCTGTCTATTTCAAAGCTATACTGGCGACTATTTGCTTACTTGATTCAGGATGTGGATTTTTGTCATTATAAAACAAACATAAAAATCTTACTCTGGGTCTCCTATAAATAAGAAATGTACCCTTCACAAAATACCATCAGTGTAAAGCACTGTTTTTTATCAAAGTGTAGTGTAAATTGCTAAATGTTTCTAGTGAAACATCAAAAGCATATAGACAACATGAGAAAGCACACTATGGTGTACAGGTGAATGCTTAAAGAGAAAAAGTAGATACATGATAGATAAACACAAAGAACCATGGATAATCAATAGATGGTGGATAGATAAACATATAGAGGATGGATAGACAGATGACAAAAAGATGATTAATATGTGACTGGTAGATGATGAAAAATTAATAAGTGATAAATAATAGGTAGATGAGAAATGGATAATAGATGTTAGATATATTAGAGATAGATGATCGGTAATAGAAGAACAAATTGGAAGAGATGGATACATTATAGATGACAGACAGTAGAAAGGTAGAGATATACACACAACACAACCTGTAAATCATGAATACAAATGTTTGACAGTAAAAGAAGAAAATGCAAGTGAATAATAAATCAGTACTGTTGTGAAATTAATTGTAAACTGCCATATTTTCAAATGTGTCTTCTATGATGGGCCTTTTCTTTTAAATAATCTCAGTATTGTAGCAATTTATAACTAATATTTGTATCTAAATTTTACTGATTTCATATTTTATGCCTATTTACACCATTATGTAACTTCATACAAGAATATGGAGCAGCAATTTATATTATTCCTTTCAAGTACTTGATATAATACACTCTTTTAAAAACTATAAAAATGGAGCAATATGCAAATAACTACTAACATGAAATTAATCAGTGCTTATTAGTTTATGGTACGACAGTAAATTGTACATACTGAAAATGAAACAAATATTGTTTTTGGACATTTATAAAAAGTTTTAATGCAAATTTAAATAATCTTTAATACAGTGACAAAGACAAATTAAAATAAAAATATTTACATTAAATTGTAAGAGCAGACTGTAAATGGCATTTTTCTATAACTAATGTGATTTATTCATGGGTAAATGTGACCTCTTAATTTTATAAAATATATTAATCATCCATTTATTATTATATGCTGCTGAGAACAACCTCATTATAGAAATAGTATTAATAATTGAAAAGTGTCTGTTCTTCTGTTTCAGTAGTAATGAATGAGTATTTCTGGCTGCACAAGACAACTGTGAGATGACACACTGCCCTCCATCTCCTCATTTCTGGTACCTTTATTGTTTTGTCTAAGTCTGACTCATGTTACAATGTAGATTTAGATTTAGATTTAGATTTAGAAGTTTTCAAATATTTTGTCTCTTTATGATACCTGTAGTGGTTAATACAACAGTCATAATCCTGTTTCTAAAGATGTAAAATGAGTTCACTGCATTTTCACAATCCCTGTGATTTAAAAGCAAGTTTGCTAGAGAATGTTATGAAATCACAGGAAAATAAATATCTAGTCAAATGTATAGAAAATATGATATTTCATTTCCATGTAAATATACTATTTCTGATTTAGTTGACATTAATTTTAAATGATGAGTTCAATTATATTTTGAAGATAAGTTCTAAGATGAAATTAAGAAATTTATGAAAATTCTAGGCAGGTATTAAATATATATTTAAAAATAATAATACACTAAGTATTCATTAATGAGGGTCTGTATAACCCAGAATGACTTTTTCCGTTGAATAAAATGAGAAAAATTATATAAAATGTGTTCATTAATTGAGGGCAACCAAAAGAGAAATACTTTGGGGGCACAATTCAGTGGAGTACCTGACTCTGGCTCTGAGGCCAGAACAGAAGTCTGCTGTTCTCTGGAACTTGTCTAGTTCTGGGGCATGTGGTTAGGTCAAAGCTTGAACCTTGCTTGCAGTGATATTACTGGTATGGCAGTTGGATCAAGAGCTGCCATTGGTGGGTGAAAACTATGATTTCATTTCAAATCTGAGCAACTTCACCCTGGCATGGAGAAGAGTCAGGAGTGAAGAACATCATTCAGTATTTCCAGATCATCCTTCAGTAGCAAAAGATACTGTGTATTGTCCAAACTCCCAACAAATCACCTTGAACCACCACAGAGGAAAAATTCAAAACCATAGCAGAAAACTTAGGATATCTATTACTAGTACCATAAGCACACTCTCACATTTTATAAATGGGAAGGCATTTTAGCATAAGAGAGAAAAATGCAATCAACAGGAAAATCATAAGAGAGTGGAGAGGATTACAATCCATTGAAGTCATAAGAATAAACTTTCAAATACATGAAAAATAATCACACGCTTGTTTTAGTTATGTCTATGTGATTGGTTTTGTGAGCGGTTATGTTCATGTGAGTATAGGAAGCTCTGGGGCCAAGACGAGAGCGTTGAATGAACGGACATTGGAATTACAGGCAGTTAAGAGTTATTATGTGGGTTTTGGGAGCTGAGCATTGACCTTCAGCAAGAGTAGCACATGCTAACTGTGGAGCCTTTTTTCCACTACTATGTAAAATTTTGAGTTCTAAATTCTATTCAATAGATCTCATAAAATGATCTTGACTTATTCAACAGCAATGGGAAAACTTAAAATGAATTTTGAAATATAACAGTTTTAATCTTTAGTTCATATCAGCACAAAGTTACTACTAGTGGCTTGAACATGAAAATCACGTATAAACCTAGAGATGTAGGATATTTAAGAGCAGTTTTAATTTAAAAGGGAGATGCTCTATGATTTCTGAAGTTAATGAGAATAATATTGACCTTATGTTGATTTAAACTAAGTCATTATAGTGGTAAGTTACACCTGTTTCTCCTATTAATTGATTGTGAAATATAATATTAAATATGTACCAGGACAGTTGATGATTGAGCTGCATGGTTGGCGTGTGTGTGTGTGTGTGTGTGTGTGTGTGTGTGTGTGTGTGTGTGTCTGTGTGTGTATGATATTTTATAATCATCTAGAGAGGTGGAACATCAATTAAGGAATTACTTCCATCAGCATAATCTGTAGGCAAGTCTACAGGGTCATTTTCTTGATTAATGTTTGATGGGGGAGAGCCCAGCTCACTGTAGGCAGTGCCATCAATGAGCAGAGTTCTTGGATTGTATAAGAAAGGTAGCTGATCCAGCCATGGACAGGATATCAGTAAACAGCATTTCTCCACAGTCTCTGCCTTCCTTTGTACCTCCAAGTACCAACTGCTTGAGTTCTTGTGCTAAAAGTCCCCTTCACAATGGACTTTTGGCTATAAAGCCATATAAGCTCTTTCATCCCAATTTTTCCATTGGAAAGTCATTTAACATGACAGCACAAGAGCAAAGTAGTTATCTATTTGCTCTTTTAAAAATTACCTCTGTGTGTATTAAAACCTAATAAAAATTTACTATGGAACTTTTATATCAAGTACTCTGATATATAGGAAGAGTAGCAAAGATAACAGAGAAGGTAGATCTTCAAGAAATAAGGGAGTTCTTCTATATTTGATAGAAGGCATTGAGATACCAGTTCTTGGTACAATTGAACAGAACAAGTGAATGCTTAGGAAACACAGAACAGGGTCTGTCCATGAGCTTGGGGATCACTCATGAAATGTATGACACAGTTATGCCCAAGAGCAGTAGATTTGTGGTGCTTGTATGCTTTCTTAAAGCTTCATTTATTAGTTCATTAAGGGATTTATCTACATCCTCTTTAAGGACCTCTAGCATCTTTACAAGATTGGTTGGACCTGGGGGAAAGGAGAGAAGAGGAGAGACTGGGATGAGTTGAGGGAGGGAAACCTGTGGTCAGATTGTAATATATAAGAGGAATTTCTTTTTGCTTGAAATGTATCAGAATTAGCATACCTATTGCCTGTATAAGAAGAGTGAAAATCATTTATTTCACCTTCCTCTACTATAATAATGCTCATCTCAGTTGTACTAATGGGGGCAAGCAGTGGTGTGGAACATTCAGAATGCCTGATAATCATAAAGTCATGAGTGCTTGCAAACAATTTATGTGCTCGGTAGTTTAGTAGCTTCACCTTCCCAGTAATATTTTGCTTCAGTGCACATTAAAATTAGTTTGCATTCCCTGTATACACACTATCTAGATGATAAGGGGGCATATCCAGGAAGTATTCAGTAAAGCTGGCTGCCACCTTTCAAAAAGATGAGAACACAGGAGACAACCTGTGCAGTTAACACTCAATTGGCAACATATAAATCTGTTTATATGATTGCAGGTCCAAACAGAGTGCTGTTTCTATTATTATGATCTGTGTTTCATCTCCCTTTAACCATATTTAGAATAACCCAAGGCAATTTATGTCCACAGGCACACTGTAAAATCTTATATTATTACTGAAACAGAAACAAAACTATCTAAGAAATTATTCCAGCCACCATTCACAATCTGATAAACATCACAGTATTAGGCAATTGTTTTTTTTTTATGATTTTGAGTAGAGAGCGAAGAAACAATTTTTAGGTTGAACTTGTATTAATACAGTGCTGATTCTGTTTCTGAAATTAAAAATAATGATATCTAATGGGAAATATTTTAAATTCTAAATTACTAATAAAAAATATAAAAATAAACAATAACATCATTAGCCACAGGATGGTTTTGTTACGATATATCTTAAAAATCGTAATAAATTGTGTTTTAATTTTATTTTCATTAAAATGTTTCTTATGTAAACTTTTAAAATATTTTAAATATGATCATATGAATATAATGAGATGTGTTTCTTAATTAAGTTTATAACACTTAATAACTGAAATCTATTTGAAAAAACAACTTCTGGAGACAGAGTCTCATTCTATCTAGCTCATCTAGAACATACTGAATATACTAGACCATCCTTGAATTCAAAGATCCACAAGCCTCTGTCTTTAGGTGCTGGCATTACACAACTGGCATATTTACAATATTTTATTTTCTTTAAATAGACTAGACTTTAATAAGATTATGTTGGGATGCAGTGTTGTGAAGGAGACCAAGACAGAATGAGAAAAGCCAGTAAGAAGGCATAACAAAAATCCAATTAAGTGATAATTTAGACTTAGCTGATTTGATAGAGGTAAAGATATGCAGACATGCTCAAATATTTATAGAATTGGATTTTAAAAATAACATTGAATTTGTCAGTATCATAAATCATACTGCAAAAAGAGAGGAAGAAAGAAGGAAAAGTGGGAGGAAAGAAAGACTAAAGGAAGAAAGGAAACAAAGTGAAAGAAAACTTCAAAAATTTGGCATTAGCCTCTTGGTAAGATATAGATCTCATAATAATAGTAATAATAATAATAATGATAATAATAACAATGAGGTAAGTATATGTCTGTCTGAGCTTGGGGTGAGAAATTCAAATCTGAGCAGTTTAATTTGGAGATGTTATTTAAAGTGGACTGGGTATACCTAGCTTGAATATGATCTTTGATCCAGGAGGTGTAAATATGAGAAATACTAGCATATAGGTGCTATTTTGAAAATGATACATTTCTAACATTTGAATGTTTCATACATGCATACAATAATTTTCATCACATATATTTACCACTACTTTTATTCAACTTTTCATAGTGCTCCTATCACATTTCCTTCCCAAATTCATGTCCCTTTTTTAATACTGTTATTAATAACAGTCTGAGTCCCATTAGTGCTGCCCATACAGGCATGAATATGAGGCCAAAGCTTCCGGGAGTTGATGTGGCTAGCAGTTATCTCAGGTTGAGAAGTAAGAATTTAACAGCTCCTCTCCCCATCAGCTGGCACATACCTATGTTCTTTTTTCCCTCTCTTCCACAGTGCTCTGTGAGCCTTGGATGGGGACTGGGGGCTGATAGAGATGATTCATCCACTCATGAACACTCACAGATACTTTTACTAGGAAATTTGACTATTTACGAATCTTTGCATTAAACATTAACCACAAAAAATTCCACCTCTAAGTACAAGGTTTGAGTAGCACAAATTTATGGTTATATCCATAAATACTTGGAAAGCACATTTACAGGATAGCTAGTTGGCTATGCAGCATTACTTACCAAGTAAGGACCAATGATCATGCCTATCATGGGGTTTTAACCAAGTTTACCTTAATAGGCATAAAATCCTTATGGTGAAACAAACCTCATATCAAAAAAGAAATGGTTGGTTACCCTCGTCACAATGCAATAGCAACAGCTTTTCAGGCATGAATAAACCAGAACAGAGTAAGGCTAATGGTTTCTTCCCCCCCCCCAGCTACCTGCACAGTCTTTCTTTCAGTCTACATAAGCAATCTATCATAGAGTGAGTTTTAGAGTCAGTTCAGGAGTGATTCTCTATGCCCTGCATATAAAATAAGTAGTTCCTTCAACAGCAAGTTCTTACCATCTAGATCTGGTGGGTAAAAAAAAGCAGAAAAGCAATAGCATACTCTGATTTATTTTGGATGCTTTATAAGTCCTCCCTGACCAATAACTCACAGGCTGGTATCTTATGCTTGCCATCGAGATTTATATTTACTACCCTATATCTTCAGGGAACTGCATTGTTCATTCATGCCAGATACTTTTTTTAAATTAAGTTACAAACTAGAAAATTCCCATGAGTCTTTTAATATAGCTTTACTTTGTTAACTCACCCCTACCCCCATCATTCCCCTAGAACCCTATTATATGAACACAGTATTGCACTCAGTAGATAACTGTTTCGTATTTTCAATGAGGTGACCATGTGTGTTAAAATGAATCAGAGTTCACACAAAAATTACCACCAATAAATTTAGAGATAGCTAATAGCTAGAGATAGAACATATTTCAGTTGGAAGATTCTTTTCCTCAGACACAATTGCCATTTAATAGATTGTTATTTCAGACTTCATTGTGATATTTTCTACAATCAAATTGTTGATATAAAGTAGTTGTATTAAAAAAATAAAGAAAAATGGTAATTGTGTACAGATAGGAGTTCCTGATTTACGATGAAACATCAAAACAGCATTTATAGCTACTTCACCTCTTGCTTCTGCAGGTAGATGATAGGCTATCCCTTTTTTTGCAAATTTATTATTCACTTACTCATTTACTTCATCACCACAACTGATAAACTTTCTGTTCCTGGTTTTCATTCCTAAGCTTTTGACAGACTTTTGGAATAATTACTACTTTTATTTATTTTATTTCAAGACAGGGTTTCTCTGTGTAGCCTTGGCTGTCCTGAAACTTACTCTGTAGACCAGGTAGGCCTCAAAAGTGGAGAGCTGCCTGCCTGTGCCTCCTGGCGGGCTGGTATTAAAAAGATGGGCCACTACCACTCCACCTGGCTCTTAAAGTATTACTTATGTCTGATCAACATCAGTTCTGATTGACAGTAGAAATTTGCTAATATATAAATTGCTTATTTGACCATTATTTAGTAATGGATAACCAAGACAATTTATCTTTGAATATTTGGCTGATTTCTTGTCTATTACTGGCATATAACTACCCAACACTGTTTTTGAAAATTTCTCCCTATGGCCTTATATTAAAAAGGGGGAAATATAATTTTTCTTTGTTACCAGAGACTATAAAATATTTGTGCTGATGTATTGGTATTGAACAAAATTGGTATGGAACTATAGCTATCTTCTTGTTTACAGGTTAAAGTAATATCTCACACAGTGATTGTTTAGACAGTATAACATATCTTGCAAAGACAGCAATCCATCCATGGTAGCTTTTGCTTCCTAGCACACATGGTACCTCAACTTTATTAGATGAGTTTACTGTTCTACATGTTAACTTTTTCTAAGTTCTGTCATATGAGTTTCTGTAAGAGATCCCTATAGTCATAAACAAACTCCTTTTTTGTAATTTAGCCAATGTTTATTCCTATATATCATCTATCAATCTATGTCTACGTACCTATCATGCTATCTATGTATCTATCTAGTTGGCTAGCTATTACTTTATTGTCCTGGTTACTGTTTGTCAACTTGACATAAGTTAGTGTTATCTGAAAGAGGAAACTTATTTGAAATAATCCCTCCATCAATTTTACTATAGGCAAATCTATGCCACCTTTTCTTGATTAATGATTTATCTCAGAGTGTCCAGCTGGTTGGTGTGACCCATGGGGAAGTTGTAAATTGTATCAAAAAGGGAGACTGAACCAGCCATTGGGAAGTAAACCTATAAACATTATTTTTCCATGACTACTGCTTCAGTTCCTACCTCCAGCTTCCAGTGATCCCATGTCATTAGTCCCATATATATGATTGAGAGATTTATACCACATGACAGGTGATTGATTGGCAGGTAAATGATAGATAGATAGATAGATAGATAGATAGATAGATAGATAGATAGATAGATAGATGATACAATAAAATTAGGTGTCTTATAGTTTCTATTGCTGTGATAAAACACCATGACCAAAAGACAATTGTAGAAAGAGGAATTTTTTTCTTCAGCTGACATGTCTAAATCACAGTTTAATATGAAGGGATGATCAAGAAGAAACAAGCTGAAAAGTGTTTACATATTAAGAATACTCCTCCGTCTACTCACACACACATATACAGGTACATAACAATTATTTTTAAAATGGCCATGAATTTAAAAGAAATCAGTCATGGATATATAGGAGGATTTGACTGGATATAAGGGAAAAGAGAGTAATTACATTGTAATCCCAAAAATAGTTTAAAGACATATAATAAGAAAAAGAAAAAATCACAAACTATTTTTGAAAGGTAAAAAAGTAATGGAACAAAAGCATATTGGTGATTAATATCTTTAATATGTATTGAATATTACATTTAATATTCATATTCTGTGTATTCTGCAAGAATGAATCTACTGTATGATTCTACTCGAGAAACTTAACAGAGCAGTTGTAGGGAAATTTCAAGGAGAAAATTGCATTTCTTTGTTGGATCTTAATCATCTAATAAGTCTTCTCATCTGGTTTAGCCTCTGGAAGCTTGAAAGTTTTATAATGTGCTTAGTAAATCAATGGCTCACATACAATCATTTATTTTGCTTATATAGCAAATTATTAGAAATCTGGTGCACAAAATAATGCAAATGTACAATCTTATGGTTCTCAGGTTGCAGAATCAAGGTACTAGCCCAGTAATTTCTTTGGGGAGAAGTTAGCTGTCATTTTCTGGCTTTGAGGGCCAGCTTGGCTCTTTGACTAATCCCTTCTCCTTTTGACAGCCTTTTCCTCACTTGTCTGTGTAGCCCTGGCTGTATAAGGACTCACTTTGTAGAACAGGGTGGCCTTGACCTCACAGACATCCACCTACCTGTTTCCTCTTCATTTATTAAGGTACACTAGTCATATTCTTCAAGCTGTGTTTCACAATATTTGTTTAACTGTGTAAAGATGTGTGGCATGAAAATATGTTGCTCTTTTACCTTGCCTGCCTAAGGTTGATCTAATAAAAACTGAGATTTGGTGGTACTTCCAAACAGGGAGAGTAAGTAGGAAGAGAAATTTAGGCTCATGGAAGATAGGAGAAACAAGGAGATGTCAGGGGCCAGTGAAACAGACCTGCAGGAAGCAGAAAGAAAAGAAACAATCCCTGAGGCAAAATGAAGATGAGCTAGTGGGACAAGCCTAAGCCAAGGCTGAGCATTCATAAGTAATTATAAGTTTCTATGTCTTATTTGTGAGCTGGTTGATAGCCCAAAGAAATTCCAACGAAAATGCTGATCTTTGCAATTTCACTGTGGCCACAACAGTAGTTTCGAGTACTACCACACTACAGTAGTTTCTGTCTTGTGTTTGTAGTATCCAGTTGAATATGTAAGGGACTATGTCCCCCCTTCTCACAACTACAAAGTGAACAAGGTAATCTATTAAGATATTAATATTTGATCTTTGCAACTTCAAATGATTCAAACTTAAAACTATCTTGTTTTTTTTTTTTTTAACTTTACCATAATCAAAGGGCTCTAGCCTAACTGTAGTGAACAGCTAGCTGATGGTGCAACTTCTTATAACACTCTGGCCAGAGCTTCTGATAAGAAATTCAGACAAACATCTGCCCCACAGAGGCTATCTACAAATGTTACTGCTAGTCCTCTTGAAACTTAACCATTGTTTTTTTTTTTTTCCTACAGAATCCCATAGTGTCATCATTGCCCCATGACAGCAGGAAGCAATTATAAGAAAACAATGCACCCTTTCCATACAGTTGGCTTAGATGGTTTTTTGTTTTTATTCCCTTAGAAAGTAGACAATTTTTACCTGCTTAAAGTTGGTTCTAAGTTGTGTAGAGTTGGGAATAAAAGGTGATGGTCAGACTGAAGAATCTCCTTTTTAAAAGTTTAAAGGGTTTGTATGGGAAGGGATATATGTAAATTAACCCAAATTATCTTCTTGTGAATTATTTTAACAATTTTAGCTATAGACAACTTACATTATTATAAATTCTTGTATTTTGAAACTTATTTAAAATTGCCTTTGCATTCCTGTTTTGGATAATTTGTGTATATTTGTCATACTATGTGTGCTCTTCTGTCTTTTTACAGTGTTTTGCACACAAATATAAAACTATCTTTATCAAATTCTATGTATGTATGGTTCTACATATGCTTAAGATAGTATGTATATTAATAAATTTAGGATATTTTTTATCATGTTACAATATATAGTTCTACCTCTGTTCAAGACATTTCAGTTCTACCTCTATTTTAGAGATTTACATATATTTATATAGTTACAAAATTTGAAGTCATTGTCCTTATGCTACACATTGGTTTTACGTTTGTTTAAATTAAATTTGAGAAGTCTCAGTTACTGAGCAATTATGTTTCTAAAAATTGCAGTTCATAGTTTCCCATGATTCTTATACTTAATGATGTTACTCAGGTTCTATATGTGCTCAGAGATGTACCCAACATAGATACTTGATCTCCAAACACTTTAAAGACCTACATAATGACATTTAAATGTTTTAATGATTTAAAACTCCACTGACATGATTCACAATTACTCCTGATAGCACTGAGCTATTCCTGAGAATATGATGGGCACAGATAACACTCCATTTGTAATTCATTCTCTTATTGGCTACTGGCCTTTTGGGCAAAGAACTGCCCCCATCTCAACCGCTGACTTTGGATGCATTGTCTTAACTGGACTAGTAGGACATAAACTTAAAGAGACTGCTAAACCTTTCCAAATCAGGATAAGACAGGTTTTCATTTTTTGTGCATCTGAGATGGTCTGTCAGATACTCTAGGTCTTAGCCAAATTTGGTTGTTACTGTGAAAACTTGGGTGACTGTACAGGTTTTCTGCTGTTTCTGTCTTCACTTGCACCTTTAGGAAATCGATTGCTTGCCCTTCCTGCTTACCCTAGTAATGTTATTTTCCTTCTTAGGTCTTTGATAAGGTTAAAGACTAGGCTGTCAAAACCAATATCCTCTCTTATCTTACATAGAAAATACTAGGTACAAGACTTCTACTTTCCAGATTAGAACAGCTATCAGAGTAATCTCTGTTATGTGCCATTACCATGGGACTAGACATGTAGTATGTTTCTATTTCTCAATGTTGCATTGATAGCTGTATATTTTAATTTGTACATATTTTTATCTTTACTTCTCCTAGAATATATTTAATATTTGTTGTCAATTGTATATAGTTTTTATGTCAGGCTTAAAACTATCTTCTTTAGACAAAAGGGGAATTGTACTGGCATCTTTACTTGCCAGTGTAGTAATGGCTACACCCTTTGGGTATGGTTTCAGGAGCAGATGTGACTAATTTAGGTAGAGGAGGGGCTGGATTTTGCTCTTTTGGGTTGCAGAGAGCATCAGAAAAGCAGCGAGTGTGTCTTCTGGAGCAGGAAGACCTCGGCAGTTATTTACTCTTATCTGTGTACTTCCCTAGTAAACAACTATTTATCATTTATCTTGGGTCTGGTGAACTCATTTAAACCCCTTCACCTAAATATTTACTAATAGGAAAATATTAACTCAAAGCCATCTTAATATGTAAAATGCTTTTCATTTATCATGGACATACACATAACACTGAAATTTAAGTAGTAATGCTTATTATTTCCAAAATAAGCATAGTTTTATCCAATGTTTCAGACAAATGTAATAAAAACTGGAATGATAAGTCAATCAAGTTCTCTGTGAACTGGATTATAATAAAGGACTGAGAGTCACCAAATCTCTGAGATGAAATACAAAGTAAATAGTACTGATAATGTGGAATGAGAAGAAATCGCTTCCATATAACTTTCTAAATAAGACAAACAAACAGAACCTAAATAATAACTCATTGTACCTAGTACTTAGTGACAAGCATATTCAAAATGCCAGAATCTACTAACTAACACTCTGTTTGATTAAAAGGTACATCACTTCGAATGTATCATGGCTTCATGCTCAGAAAATACAAATTAGTGTTGTCTTATAACGATTGACTGGATAAAATGTTAGAAGAATATCACACAATACTTGGAGGTTCATTTTATTTTTCCAACTAAATTTGGCTCTAAGAACTGAAACATATGAGCATGATTAATTTTCTGCAAATTCTCTTGTGTAATGAGAAATGTCAGTCAATCCATGAATTGTAGTTGTTATTTCCATAATAATAATATTACACTGTAAAATCTATTGGATCCAAATCCTTAGCTTTTTATCATAACTTCTTTTTAGGCAAATAAAGATAAGAATTTAATGATGTTCTTGTGTAACATAATAGATTATCCATATCCTGCTCCTGATTTAATGGAAAGGATGTGTCATAGAGAATTAGAGGTGAATAAACAGCCAGGAGAGTTGCAAATGTTTAAGAATTCTGAAGTTGAAATTTTTTCATCAGTATAAGCTGCTACAGCCCTTAAAGACAATCCAGAGCACTCAGGGACTTTGCCAAAAGCTTATGCCTGTGATCTAGTCTCTGACACCAATGGGACTAAGGTATCTCCTGTGTTGTCCTTTAGGCATGCATCTCATTGGCAATCAAAGGATAGAATAGCTTTTCTCCTTTCTTCACATAAAAAGTTAGAAGAGATGATAATGTTTCTCAACTACTTGTAGAGTAATGCTGGAAAGAATCCCAGAAAATGGGACAAATTTTGAAGAAATGATAGAGAAATTGCAAAATGAACTTCAATTTCAGTTCTTAAAATGTATGCTGGTATAACTGTATGCAAACATGTAGAAGACTACAGATAGACGCAAGCCCTGCACAAAACTTAAGTCAAAATGGATCAAAGACCTTAACATAAACCCAGCCACACTGAACCTATTAGAAGATAAAGTGGGAAATACCGTTGAATTAATCAGTACAGGAGACCGCTTCCTGAACATAACACCAGTAGCACAGACACTGAAATCAACAATTAATAAATGGGACCTCCTGAAACTGAAAAGCTTCTGTAAGGCAAAGGACATAGTCAGCAAGACAAAATGACAGCCCACAGACTGGGAAAAGATATTCACCAACCCCACATCTGACAGAGGGCTGATTTCCAAAAAATACAAAGAACTCAAGAAGCTATTCTCCAAAACACCAAACAATCCAATTAAAAAATGGAGTACAGAACTAAATAGACAATTCTCAATAGAGGAATATAACATGGCTGAAAGACACATAAGAAAGTGTTCAACATCCTTAGCCATCAGGGAAATGCAAATCAAAACAACTCTGAGATACCATCTTACTCCTGTCAGAATGGCCAAAATAAAAAACACCAAGGACAGTTTATGCTGGAGAGGATGTGGAGAAAGAGGAACACTCCTCCACTGCTGGTGGGAGTGCCAACTTGTACAACCACTTTGGAAATCAGTATGGCAACTCCTCAAGAAATGAGAATGAGTCTACCACAAGATCCAGCAATTCCACTCCTAGGCATATACCCAAAAGAAGCACATTCATACAACAAAGACATCTGTTCAAAGATGTTCATAGCAGCACTATCGGCAATAGCCAGAAACTGGAAGCAGCCTAGATGCCCCTCAAGAATGTATGGAGAAAATGAGGTACATTTACACAATAGAGTACTACTCAGCAGAAAAAAAAAAAAACAATGGAATCTTGAAATTTGCAGGAAAATGGATGGAACTTGAAGAAACTATTCTGAGCAAGGTAACCCAATCACAAAATAACAAACGTGATATGTACTCACTCATATGTGGATTTTAGACATAGAGTAAGGGATTACCATCCTACAATCCACACTGCCAGAGAAACTAGTAAACAAGGAAGACCCTAAAAGAGACAAACTTTGTCCCCTGGAGAAGGGGAAAGGATCAACATCCCCTGAGCAAATTGAGAACATGGGAAGAGGGGGTGAGGAAGCTATGAGAGTGAGACGGGAAGAAAAAGAATGATGCAGAGGTCATGAGGAAGCAGAAATTTTGAGTCAGCTGTAGATTTGAAGAAAGGATGTGTGATAGGTAGGATTTTAGTTGGGGGGGAGGTAGAGGAGGAAGGGAGGAAGAATGGAACTGGGATTGTCATGTAATTCATCTTGTTTGTAATTCAAATATATAAAAAATAAAAAAATAAAAATATCTTCCAATCTCTATGTGTGGTTTCTGCCTTTTTTTTAAATTCCCAACTGTCATACTTTTATGTTTCACTGACATATAAAAACAATTAGTTCTCACTTGTCTTTGTGTACTGAAAAGTTTCTCTTGCATATAAGCTAATTACTCCTTGTAGATTTCAAGCCCTGATTTTTAAAATCTTATGTTTTAATTTTTGACACAATTTATTATAATCATAGTCTTCCCACTCCTCCATATTCTCCTAGATCTTTCCCCACCTTCATTACTACCAAGTCTCTCTTTCAAATAAATAAATACCAGTGTGCAAACACAAAATACAAAAAGAAAAAAATACCAAAAACTAAACAAATCAAACAAAAAGCATACAAATGCTGTAAGTCTGTTTCATTTACTCCCAAGCATACATGGGGTTGGGCTTTGGCTACAACTGATTTACCTAGTGTCACTCCTTGGAAAAAAATGACTTTTCCACTCTTCTAGTTACCCCTTTTTAATATCTTCTTCAAAAGGGGTGAGAATTTGTGACTATTTTCTTTTGCCAGTGCTGGAAATTTTGTTTTGAACCTGTACTTGCCTTGTGCACATTGTCTCAGTTTCTGTGAATTCATACATTTATTGTCACTGTTGTGTTTAGATGATGTTGTTTCATTGGTGTCATCTACCACCTCAGACATTAGAGTACTCATTCCTAAATAGTGTGAATTTGTCCATAGAATCCCTTCAATCAGAACTCAAGGTAACCTCTCCTCCAACACACACACACACAAACATACATACACACACACACACACACACACACACATACACGGAGAAAGAGAGAGAGAGAGAGAGAGAGAGAGAGAGAGAGAGAGAGAGAGAGAGAGGGATTATAAGAGAAAGAAGAAAAGGTTGACACCAAGGAAAGAAACAGTATATTCCGGAATAACAGGACTAATGAAATATGACCTCACAATATTGAGACAACATGCACCAGGCCAGCACAGATGACAGTCCCTGTGCAGAGAGGAGGAATGGAAATGGGCTTCCATACCTAACCAAGAAATTATTTTCTATTAATATCCACTTGTGAAGGAAAATATTGTTTTTTCTCTGGGTCATATAAATTATACTTAAGGATAGGGCCAATGCCCAAAAGAAGATAGCAAATACAAAATAAACTCACTGGTTTCCTTATAGAGATATTCTGTCTTGTATTTCTCATTCAGGCATTTTTTTTGTTTTACTGTATTTTTGCTGCTGATATTGTGCTTTTATGAGTTATGTGCATATTTCTTGTCCTTTTTCTTTTTATTATCTTGTTTATTTGTTTTTGTTGTTGCTTCTTAGTTTATTTTCTGAAAATAAAAAGGAAGCATGAAGTTAAGTAGGTAGGGTAGGGAATAGGGAGGAACTGGGAAGAGTGGGGAAAGGGTATCAGTATATTGTATGAAAGAAAACTTATTTTCAATAAAAAAGAAAAATGATCTGAATGTTTCTGATTCATTTATATTAACTTCCTGAAGAAGTATTTATTTTCTCCATTCTATTTGTTTAATAGCATATAGTTTTGCTCTCGATCTACTCACAATGTGGTGAGAGAAAAATATGAAACTTTCAAAAGACAAGTGTAGACACATAAAGGTGAAAAGAATTATTTCTACTTAGAATAGGAATAGAAATTGGTGGCATTTTCATTTATCTTTAAAATGAATAGGTACCTTATCTGTGAATCAAAGAGGAGACATGAAAGATGATAGGATGATCAGCAAGGACACAAGCAGGTTTTTGGAATAAATGTGCTTTTGAGATAACTTCCAAAAGATTTTTGTGGCCAGAACACTGAAAATTGTAGGATAAGTCTGTAGCCATATTTGAGGCTTCAGGAGGAGGGGTGTTCAAAGGTATAGATATGATCCTGATGTAGTGATCATTGTAAATAGGAAAGAGAACCTAACCCCATAAGATTTGCAGTTTCTAGTGTGAGAATTTACATATTTTGAAATATACTAGAAAACATATAAACAATACTCAAAAAGAACTGTAATATCCCCTTTTCTAATATTAAATGTTACTTCAAATAATTTGTTTCCATTACAAATTTTTAAAAGTATAAAAAAACATTTTACATTATAGGAACACTGAAAAATTTAAAGATTCACACAAAAATATTGTTTTCAATCCGGTATTAAACAATTATACCTGGGCTCAAACTTATCTTCATTAATCAAAGTATGCCAAATTACATGCATTATATCCAACCAATGTTTGACAATGAGAAAAATGATATTTTTATTCCTGGAGCATAAAATCCTATCCTCCAGATTTCAACAATACTTGGAAATCATTTCTGCCTGTGGAAGCATTTTTCTTCAAAAAATGTGACAGGTTTCTTGAGGTAATTGATTGGTAGGTCAGGAGAATATTGTAGGTAGACTTTTCTTTCCCACTAGCCACTTCTAAAATAATCACAGAAAATTATTAATTTTCATTAATTATAAATTCTCATCCACTATTTCAGGCTTGTGACTAGCTAACTTTTACAACTTAAGTTAACCCATATTTCTTATTTATGCTCTCCCAGCTGATTTGGTACCTTGGTATGGCAAGTTCATCTCCTGATTCCTCTGCATTTCCTTGTGAGTCCTGAGACTCCTTCTCTTTTGCTTGGTGTTCTCTCTTTTTCTTCCAGTTCTGACTGACCTTTACCTACCCAGGTATTGACCAGTCAGCTTCATTATTAAACTAATCACAGCAACATATATTCACACAGTGTAAAGGAATATTCTACATTCCCCACTTTGTCTAAATTAACAAGGTTTTAACTTTAATATAGTAAAATTATGTCCAACAAAACAGTTATAAAGTAAGAATTACAGTTATGATATCCAGTCCATTTGTATTTGAGAAATTTTGAGAAAAATACTATCTTAATTTTGTGATTCTAAATTTTTATGCCTAACTTACCTTTTTATCGTAGCTAAAGAAAATTTTAAGTTTAATTACTTAGTCTTTAATTCCACCAGAGACCCAAGAAGGGTGTAATGTTACATAATAACAGGGACATCTGGCTGCATGGAGAGTAAGCAAAAGTTCTTCTGCAACATTGCGGTATATAATTTTGGTATACAGGCCTAGTATATCTGACAGAAATTTTTAAGAAGCATAGAAATTTGAAGGACTGTCCTACTTTGTCTTGGGAATGTTTGGCAGTCACTTAATTTTGCATCTTGCTGGTCCAGGTTGGAAGTTATGCTGTCATCAGTTGAGGCAAGGACAGTTTTTCCTCAACTGCCTAGCATGCATTTGTGCACTGGATTGTGGGAGAGAGTACTGAAGAAGGGGAGTTGCCTGAGGATCATGAGTACATGCCTGCCATAGAGAAGGTATATGAGGAGGTTGTTATGGATTCTTTTGAAAGAGAGAGTGAAGAAGAAAGATAGTTATAATAATACAGTTCTTTCAGCCTGATAACACATCAAACTGCCAGAATTTCAGCTTCAACATTATCTGACAGACAGCAATGCTTTTAATTATGATACTTTTCACTCTGTGATCATGTGTATCTTTTCTGTGTGTACCTGTAAGTTTTTTTATGTGTCCTCTAAGAAAAAGCTTTAAGAAAAAGTCATTAAGTTAAACCAAGCATCCAAGTACAAATACACACTTGTGACTCATAGTTGTATACAGATGAAATTTCAGAAAGGGTTCGTTTAATCTTTTGTGATAAATGATAAATGCCTGTGGGTATAAGGAGAAGATTATGATGGAGTTAGGAATATGCTCATCTAACAAAGTGGAAGTAACAGATTCTCTGCTACCATTCATGACCTGTTAGTACTGGAGAGGTAACTACATTCATAATACCAGGTATATTTCCCTCCTGTTAAATGGATTTTATTTCCAGCTAGACATTTCTTGTTCACCACTTATATGGATTCAGAAATATTAATAAGAAATAAAATACAAGAAAATTAGCACCAAGAACACATTGAAAATATCACCTAACACAATCAACTAGGCTTCAAGCCAGAGAGGCAGGCATGGTTCAACATACAAAAAATTTTCAGTGTAATCTACCATATAAACAAACTGAAAGAAAAAAAAAACAATATGATCACCTCATTAGATGCTGAAAATTCCTTTGAAAAATTCAACAGCCCTTCATGATGAAAGTCTTGTAGAGATCAGGGATAAAAGAGACCTACATGAACCTAATTAGAGGAATGTACAACAAGCAGATAGCAACAACAAACTAAATGGAGAGAAACTCAAGGCAATTCCACTAAAGTCAGAAAAATGACAAGGTAGAGCACTCTTCCAACCTACTTAATATAGTATTTGAAGTTCTAGTTAGGCCAATAGCACAAGTAAAGGAAATCAAGAGGATAAAAACTGTGAAGGAAGAAGTCTAGATATCATTAATCACAGATGGTATGATAGTATACATAAGCAACCCACAAAATTATTCCAGGGAATTATTACAGCTGATAAACACCTTGACTCAAGTTGCTGGATAAAAGACTGACTCAGAAAAATGTAGCCCTCTTATTATCAAATGATAAATGGACTGAGAAAGAAATCACGGAATCAACATCCTTCCTGATAACCTCAAATAATGTAAAATATCTTTGTGTAAACAGAAACAACTGACCTGAACATCGGGGAACTCTTGCTCCCCACACTGATAGCTAGGATACCAGTATGGGACAGATCCAGACCCCAGGAACATGGATTTCATTGAGGAAACCTTGGAAATCTACAGGACCTCCTGTAGTAGTTCAGTACTTATCCCTAGCATAGGTGTGGACTTTGGGAGCCCATTCCACCTAGAGGAATACTCCCTGAGCCAAGACACACAAGGTCCTATCCCAAAGGATATGATAGACTCTGATGACACCCTATGGAAGGCCTCACCATCTAGGTGGAGCAGAAAGGATATGTGATAGGTAGTTTTTTAGTTGGGGTTGGTAGGAGAGGACAGGAGTGAGAAGGGAATGGGGATTGTCATGTAAAACAATCTTGTTTCTAATGCAAATAAAAAGTCTGAAAGAAAAAAATACCTTGGTGTAATTATAACTAAGCAATTGAAAGGCCTGTATGACAAGAACTTCTTGGCTTTGAAGAAAAACTTGGATCAGTAGGATTGTCAGAGTAAAAATGGCATTCTTAACAAAAGCAATCTAAAGATTCAATGAATTAGCCATTAAAATTCCTACACAATAATTCAGAGACCTTGAAAGAACAGTACTCAGCTTCATGTGGAAAAACAGAAAACCCTGGATATCATAAACATTTCTGTACAATAAAAGAACGTCCAGAAGTATCACTATCTCTGATTTCAAGATCTACTATAGTAATAAAAACTGTATGAAATTTTCTAAAAACGTAGAGGTGGATCAACGAAATCAAATTGAAGACCCACACTTAAATACTCATACCTATTGACACCTGATTTTTCAATAAAAAAGCAAAAAAAAAAAACCTATACAATGTAAAAAAAAAAAAAAGAAAGAATCTTCAAAAATGTTGTCATGTAACTGGATTCAGCATGTAAAAGAATGCAAATAGATTCATATCTGTTACCTTGCAAAAAAATAAGTCCAAGTAGATAAAAAAAACCTCCTCATAAATCCAGACACACTGAACCTGACAGAAGCAAAAGTAGAAAATATCCTTTAACGCACTGACATAGGAGACAGCTTCCTGAACACAACACTAATTGCATTGCACAAACAATAAGATCAACAACTAATAAATGTGACTCCATGAAACTGAAATGTTCTTAAGGCAAAGGAAACTATAAATAGGATGAAGCAGCTGCCTACAGAATGAGAAAAGATCTTCACCAACCCCACACCTGACAGAGGGCTGATCTCCAAAATATATAAAGAACTCAAGAAACTAGATTAAAAATTAATAATCCAATTTAAAACTGGAGAAACATCTAAACAGAATTCTCAACAAAGGAATCTCAAATGGCCTAGACACACTTAGGAAAATGTTCAACATTCTTTGCCATTAGGGAAATATAAATAAAAATGACTTTGAGATTTCATTTTACACCTGTCAGAATGGCTAATATAAAAAAACACAAGTGACATCTCATGTTGGAGAGGTTACAGAGCATGGGGAACACTCCTTCATTGCTGTTGGGAGTGTAAAGTTGTACAACCATTCTAGAAATCAATATGGAAATTTCTCAGAAAACTGGGAATCAATCTACCACAAGACCCAGATATAGCACTGTTGGGAATAGACCCAAATCATACCACAATCATACTAAAAGGACACTTGCTCATCTATGTTCATAGCAACAGTGTTGATAATAGCCAGAACCTGGAAACAACTAGATGTCCCTCAATTGAGAAATGGATAAAGAAAATGAGGTACATTTATACAATGGAATACTAGCTGCTAAAAACAATGACATCATGAAAATTTCAGCAAAATAGATGGAACTAGAAAAATAATCATCCTGAGTGAGTTAAGCCAGACCCACACAGACAAACATAGTAAAGGATAAATATGCTACAATCCATAAATGCAGGGAGACTACATAACAGGGAGGGTTCAAGGGGGCACTAAGGTCTTCCTGAGAGGGGGAAATAAAACAGAGTTCACGAGTGTACTTAGGGTGGGTAGGGATGGGAAAATGAGCATTAGGTTGGGGGGTCATAGAGGAGGAGAGTACTGAAGGGGAAAACTGGAATTGGGTGCTCATTCTGGGGTCAGTTAGAAACAAACCTAAGGCAAAGGAATCTCTCAGGAAACACAAAGATGACCCAGCTAAGACTTCTAGCAATAGCAGATACATAACCTGAGCTGGCCATCTCCTGTGACCATACAAGATTCCAGTGGAGTGATTGGGACACCAATCCAGCCACATGATCTTTGACTGGCAACCTGTCCTGCCTATGAGATGTGCTGGCATAAGGGAGGCAGACATTGAGAGATTGGCTAACCAATGGCTCTTCTAGCCTAAGACCTTTGCCTTGAAAGTAATCCCATCACTGACTCTGCCCTGAGTGTCAGGACAATGGGCTGGATGACCCAAAGATTTAGAATAGAAACAAACAGAATGGGACAAAAAAAAAGTCAGTTTAATGACACCTAACAATATCCTGCTATGCTTTTAGATTGGTGCATAGTCCAATTGTCATCAGAGAGGCTTCATCCAGCAACTGATGGAAACAGAGACAGAGACCCTGAGGGTGTGCTCAGGGAATCCTGATGAAGAGGAGAAAAAATTCTAGGAAACACAGGAGCCAAGAGAAACACAAGAAAATCCTTGGAATCAATTAACCTGGACACATAGGAGCTCATAGAATATGAATCAACAAACAGGGAGCTGGCATTAGACTGACAGTAGTGTGGAAACCTGTCTTTGTGGGGCTACAATCAGATCCTACACACTTGCCCCATTCGTACCTGAGAGGGGGAGTGTAGATTGAGAAAGGGAAGGAAAGGTAGCTGAGAAAAGGGAGCAGGAAGGTTGTGTAGGGGAAGAATAGAGGAGACCAAAATAAGAGATACCAAAAAGGGAGCCAGTATAGGTTTAAAGCAAAATCAGGCACTAGGGAAATGTCCAGAGATCTACAAGAATGATGCCAACTAACCATCTAAGCAACAGTGGAGAGGCTACCTTAAATGCCCTCCCCTGATAATGAGATTGATGACTAACTTATGTGCCATCCTATAACCTTCATCCAGCAGCTGGTGGAAATATAAGCAGATACCCACAGCAAAAAACTGAACTGAATTGGAATCAAGTTGCAGATAAGGAGGAATGAGGAGCAAAGGGGTCAAGACCACGCTAGTGAAGCCCTCAGAAACAGCTGACCTGAACAAGAGGGAGCTCTTGGCTGATCACTGGAAAACCAGCATGGAACTGTTCCAGACCCCATAACTGTGGGTGACAGTGAGGAGACCTCAGAAATATACTGGGCCTCTTGTAGAGGATCAGCACTTATCCCTAGCATAGGAAGGGACTTTGGGATCCCATTTCACATAGAGGGTTACTCCCTCAGCCTAGTCACACAGGGGAGGGCATAGACCCTATCCCAAAGGATATGACAGACTCTGAAGACCCACCATGGAAATCCTCAGTCTCCCTGGGGGGCAGAAATGTTACTGGATAGGAAGGTTGTTAGTGGGGGCAAGGGAGGAGGGAAGGGAGAAGAAACTGGGGGCGGGGGATTGATATGTAAAACAATCTTGTCTCTAATTTAAATAAAAAAAGGAAGCTGAGAAAAAGACAGAGACAAAGGAAAGAATCAAGGAAGCAATCCAATGATATTGAATGCACCAAGTTTATTCTTCAACATTTTTAAGTGCTTCAACCAAAAGGTGGACATGACAGAAGAATTCTATTATAATATACAAGGAGCAAACAGATTTTGTTCCCTTAATCCTCCAAGCATTTTGTAATCACACCTGTTATCCAACCTTGAGGGGGCAAGAGTAAACAAGTCTATTGCTAATTAGGTAAGACATCTGCTACCAAGGCCAAAACGCCCTGCAATAGCCAGGGCTTAAAACTTTAGATCTTCTGACTTACTAAGGACAGTTTTGAAATCTCTGACCTTGAGACAAGATGAAGAGGAGCCATCTTTATGGACCCCAACACAGTAGGCCCTCTGAAAATATGGGACAGGTGTGTAGCTTGGTCTTCTTGTGGGATTCCTAACAGTATAAGGACGGGGGATCTGACTCTGACTCTTTTGCTGGCTTTTGCCGTCCTTTTCCTCATACCGGGTTACCTTGCACAGTCTCAATACAAGGGGAGGTGCTTATCCTTACTACATCTTGATATGATATATTTTGTTGATATCCATGGAAGGCCTGTTCTTTCCTGAACATAAATGGAAGAGGGGTGGATTGTGGGGTTGGGGCTTAGTGGGGAGGGACTGGGAGGAGAAGAGGAAGGTGAATTTGTGGTTTGGATGTAAAAAAGTAGCAGAATACACTGATGTTTGATAACATAAATCTTCATGCCTTTTGTGCTCTTTTGCACTATTTAAAACTATTCCTTCTTACTTCTGTGTAAAACTACCTTTGGAAAATGCACCATCCTTCACTTTCCCAAATTTTAATGTTGTTTTCTTTAATATAAAAGTTAACAGAATGGCTCTATATTTGGAAATTGAAATGGGTTTTGTCATATCAGACATGGTTAGGTCACCTATCACATGGAATATTTTAGGGATAACCCCAAACTGCTTTAGTGTTAAGTATGGTTGTGAAACCCTTTTGTTGGTATTTATCAGGGTTAATATTCAATTCACACTAATTTTTTTCAGCCTTTTCATCCAACATTGTTTTATTAAAACAAAGAAGTCACACCACAGGCAATCAAAAGAATATATTTGAAAGCTAGATAAAGATAATTTTGAAACTTAGTTCAAAATGGAGGGAGTGGCTGGTGGTTATTAATAAAACAAATAGCACCATCTACTGACTCTGCTGTTCTACATTTAACATTGTTGAAGAAACCAAGCTGAAATCATAATGCTGTCCACTGTGAGGGTGCATGCAGTGCTCATTCTGAATCTTCCAAGCATATTTATTCACTTCAGTAATCACTTCTAAATCTTTCCTTCTGCTTACTGAAGTGGATTTTGCATGTACTTAAATCACATGCTGGACACTTTACAAAATATCTATCATCAAGAGACGTGTCTTAGAGTGTTTTTGTACTAGAAACTAAGACACCAAAGAAAATCATCTAAACTTCTTCCTCCACACAATGTATGTATATGACTCAGTGAGACTTAGAAGATTTGGCAAATATAATAATGAGACCACAAAAATTAAAAAGAAGAGGATCTATAACTTACGGAAGAAATGAAAACCTTACATAATTTGTTAGTAAAGGAGAAAGTGTGGGTATGTATCCTTACAGAAAAAGTAAGTATAATTAGAGAAAGCCTCTGTTACCTTTTAATTCATGTGTAGTTTCATAGAAAAATAACATTAAAATATTATAGAAAAATAATTATTTGAGAATAATGTGATTTGCATTTATTTGCATGATGTGTGTATGTGTCTGTGTGTATGTGACCTAGCACATATGTGGTACCTAGAGGGTAACTCGTGGGGTCACTTCAGTACTTCTGCCATCTGTGTTTCCAGGATGAAACTCAACTCACCAGGCTTGGCAGTGGACTTCCTTATCTACTTAGCCATTTCACCCATGTTAGTTATATTTCACCAAATTGTTTTGGTGTTTAAAAGCTAACTCACAGCTGTGCACACACTTGATCTCTAGGTGCCTGAGCTATAGTCCCAGGCCAGAGTTTATTTATTAAAGGGCACAAGCAATGCTGTTCTACGTGATCAACTAGCTGTATTGCAAACTTCCTTGAAGCAGAAAAGAGGAAGGCAAGCCAGAGCCAACAGCAGCATCTAGAGCAGAGGTACTCATCCTGTGAGCCACTAACTCTTTGGTTGGTCAAATGACCCTTTCACAGGGGTCACCTCAGACCATTGAAAACACAGATATTTACATTACAATTTGTAACATTTGCAAAATAAGAGGTATGAAGTAGCAACTAAAATAATTATATGGTTGGAGACCAGCACAACATGAGGAGCTGTATTAAAGTGTGCAGCACTAGGAAAGTTGAGAACCACTGATCTAGAGGAATAAATATCTGTAGAGCCATGGATCTTCATTCAGGTTCCTGGAGTATTCCTGGAGATGTCTTCTAAGCCCTCTGCCTGGACCTGTGGTTACCTTGGTACTCGGAACCTGTTTCTCTTCACGTCCTCAGGAACTGCAACTTCAAAGAACTAGAGTTGGAAATAAGGCCTATTTGCAAATTACTGATACCATCTGTTATTTTCTCAATGTCCTGGACCATCAATATGAACAACAAATGCTTTCAATAGAGCATTGCTTGACAAAAAATAAAAGGCACAACATGGAAATCTACTATTGACACAGAATTTTCAGACAACCACAATTTTACTGGTTCATTTACTACATCCATGGAGTCCTTTAAGGCAGTATGGAGTTGTAATATGTTTTATCTGCACTGTGTCATATCACACTGGATGTTAGAATAACTTTGCTTAGCAATAAATCATGAAAAACAGAAGCCATGGAAACTCATGTTGCTTATCATTACAGCTCTACTCCTAAACCCAGTGAGGCTGGAGAAAAATTTTAACTCTCCAATAGATATGATTGAAGGAAGATGATGCAATCATTGGCAATCATAAGAAAAGGTACAAGTGAACCTGCTTGATAGCTCCTCAATACAAACTTTCACTGAATTTACATTTGATAACCCGACGAAGGGATCTGGTGAGAAGGTGATGAAAAATGACAGCCATCCAAGTCCTGCAAAGCAAAATTTTCTCTATTTAGGATTGGAACTGTGCTTTGTGCACTGCTTAACCTCAGCTTGAAATCAAAGTGCTTTGTGAACAATCAACCATAATTGCTAAAAAGCTTGTAATTTCATAGTTTCTATCTTAATGTAGTAATGACAGAGTCCCTGCATGTAAAAGCAGTACTGATAATTGTATAGGGAATATTACATATAATATAATACCTTTCAAAATGGCAGTGATGTCTTGGCCCCCTATGTCCTTGTGGCAGATTAAATAATAGCCTTGAAATATATTTTATCATAAGTAAAAACTATAAACATTATGTATGTGGAAAATACCATTATGCACAATAAAATTAAGACATTTGATAGAGAGATATTCACTTATTTATTGAAAAAGTTCTACATGATAATAAGTGTCCTTGGGGGAGAAAGGCAGAAATAGTGTAGACACATAGAAGCGAGGGAAGGCTATCTGATCCCTGGGCCAAGAAATTCTTCTCACCTTGGAGCTTGAGTTATATGGCTACAAGGCAAGTAAAGCTTGAGAAGTCCAAGAGCACTACTTGATTTTGATACAGTAAAACATATTCAGATGTATGTCATCTAGCATGAGGGAATTAATTTCTGTTATGTCACACAACTGATCTTGTGGAAATCTGTTACTACAGCCAACTGAAAATAATACAATCTAGGACATACTCTGGGCAAACTTATCTTTCTGTAATTCAATATTCAATTTCATAATAATATCATTTTAATATTTATACTATTACTTAAACTCAACTAACCTGAAAAAAGTACATCACTGAGATCTATTTTCCTTAGATTGCTGTTTTGTTTCCTCTCTTTCTGTAATATGCAAAGTTAATGTGCAAGTATTTCAGACCTGGGAATTGGCTATTCTTTCTATTGGAATGAATTTCTTCATATTTCATAATAATCAAGTTTTGCTCTTTTCATTTATTAGAAAAAAGTTTTCTCCCTCAATTTTTGTATTTCATCAATTATAGTTGCACTACCACCGCTTTAACCCATATAACACAGTAATTGTATCCTGCTGTCTTTTTTCTTTCAAAATATAATTTAAAGCTCTAACCAGTTATGTAATATGATTAATCACATTGCTGATATTATGCAAGCTTTCTCCTCTCTCTAATATGTAAGATTAATGAGGTATAAAATATTATTGCTTTGATTCACTAATTTGTTTCTGGTGCACAGGAGGCAGGCTAGCACACAGAAGGTATTCTAAGGAATGTTCCTAAGTTAAATAATTTAAAAAACATATTTAAATCTGTATTTAATATAGAGATACTGACAATTTTCAGTTTGGGATGAAATACTATTATGTTTTCCAAGTTTATTCTGATTTCCGTTCTATGACAACAGACATTCCTCACACATTGTGAACAGAGCCAGAGTGTATGCAATATTTTTGAGATATTCTTTTGTATACTATCCTGTTATGAGGTAGGTTGTTTACTTCTCAACTTATTGAAGCCCTCAATGGATTTTTAAGAAAACCTGCTTCCCAGTCCAATGCAGAATGACAGCAATACCAATATATGGATCATACAAGCTGACACTGGAACAATCGCATAATTCCTGTTGTAGTTAGAAATTCATAATGATATTGGGCCCTCCTCCACCCCACCCCACCCCCGCCATCTGCTTGAGCTGAGTGCAGGCTCACCCACCATCCCCACAATGGACTTGAGGTAAGTTTAGGCTCTGCTGGGGCCCAACTTCTGCCATTCCCCTTTGTAACTTGCTGGTTCTGCACCACCTGTAGTGGACCAACCTGGCAGGAGGGACAACCTGGAGTCTGGTCACACCTCAGTCTTGGCCCCACCTCTGCCCTCCACTTGAGTCTTGGAGCCCCTACATCTTCTGCTTGAGTAAGGAGAACACCAGGAGAGAGCAAACCATCCAGAAATGCTGACACTGAAGTCTTGGACCACCTACGCCTCCAAGAGACAAGAGGAGATGGAGAAACTCCTCCTGCACTTACTGGAAGAAGGGATGGTAAGATGGCAGTATAAGAATACACTCAACAACAGAAAGATCAATATGACACCATCAGAATCCAGGGACTCTACACCAGCAACACCTGAACATCCCAATGAAGATGAAGCAGAAGAGAAGAACCTTAAAAACAACTTTATGTAGATGTCAGAGACCATTAAAAAGGAAACAAGAAAATTCCTTAAAGAAATAGAAGAAAAACAAACAAAAAATACAGGAAATAGAGGAAAAGACAAAGAAAAAATTCAGGAAATAAACAAATCTTGTATTTTTCCCTTTTTTTATTTGAATCAGAAACAAGATTGTTTATATGTCAATCCCAGTTCGCTCTGCCTCCCCTCCTCTCCTACCACCCCCACCAACTAAGACCCTACCTATTACCCTTTCTGCTCCCCAGGGAGGGTAAGGCCTTCCAGAGTCTGGCATGTCCTTTGGGATAGGGCCTAGGTCAACCCCCAACTGTCTTGGCTCAGGGAGTATCCCTATGTGGAATGGGCTTCCAAAGTCCACACCTAATGCAAAGAAAGCCAAGAAAAACAACCAAACATGCAAAGGAAACAATTCAAACAATTCAAGGCTTGAATGCTAAAATAGAAAGGAAAACACAGAATGAGGGGATTCTGGAAATAGAAAATCTGGGTAAACTATCATGAACTACAGATGTAATTATAACCAATAGAGTGTAAGAGATGAAAGAGAGATTCTCAGCTGTTGAAGACTCACTAAAGGAAATACAGTCAGCAATCAAAGAACATCTTAAGCCAACAAGTCCCTAACATAAAATAGCCAGAAATTATGGGACACTATGAAAAGGCCAAAACTAAGAATAATAGGTACCTTCTTGAGTCCTCTTATATTTTGGAAATCAGACCTCTGTCACATGTGGAGTTGGTGAATATCTTTTCCCATTCTGTGGGTTTCCTTTTTGTATTGTTAACTGTGTCCTTTGCTTTACATAAGCTTCTCAATTTCAGGAGGTTCCATTTATTAATTGTCATTCTAATTGTCTGTGCTAGAGGAGTTATGTTCATGAAGTGATCTCCTGTACCAATTCATTCAAGGGTACCTCCCACTTTCTCTTCTAAAAGGTTCAGTATGGCAGGATTTATATTGAGGTCTTTGATCCACTTGGACTTAAGTTCTGTGCATGGTGATAGATAAGGATCTATCTGTAGTCTTCTACATACCAGCATCTAGTTATGCCAGCACCATTTGTTGAAGATGCTTTCTTTTTTCCATTGTATAATTTTAACTTCTTAGTCAAAAAACAGGTATTTGTAGGTGTGTGCATTAATATCTGGATCTTCAATTTGAATCCATTGGTCTACCTGTCTATTTTTGTGACAATACCAAGCTCTTTTCAGGACTATAGCTCTATAATTGAGCCTGAAGTCAGGGATGATGGTACCTTCCAGAAGTTCCTTTATTGTACAGGGTTGTTTTATGCTAACCTGGGTCTGTTGTTTTTCCATATAAAGTTAAGTTTTGTTCTTTCAAGGTCTGTGAAGAATGGTGGTAGCATTTTGATGGGGATTGTATTGAATTTGTAGACTGCTTTTGGCAAGATTGGCAATTTTACTATGTTGATCCTACCTATCCAAGAGAATGGGAGGGGAGATCTTTCCATTTTCTGGTATCTTCTTTAATTTCTTTCTTTAAAGACTCAAAGTTCTTGTTGTTCTTATGTTTTTAAATTTGCATTTTATCTTCATTTTCCTCTCATATTGGCTTAAAATCATTTTAATGTTTCCTCTATATATGTCTGGCTTTCTTTATCATCCTTATTATTTTCTGCAATAACAGATATTTTTAGCATAGAAAGAAAAGTAAAATTATCTTTGATAAAAGTTTAATGCTTTTCCCTCAGCTACCACCAGAGATATATTTAAGCTTGCAAATTGTATCCTTGTTGAAATGGTCTTGCTTTAATTGTCACATTTATACTTGGAAACATTTACTGACTCCCTATTGAGTAGGCAACCAATTACCAGATCAACCTCTTGAAAAGGATGATACTAGTTTTTTGACAAAAATAAAACACCAGCTCTTATACATTATTTAACATGCCTTGGTTTATGTTCCATTTTTAAGTCATAGTACATTGCACAGAACAGAGTTATGATTGTACAGCACATCATAATCATAGAGTAATAACACATGTGAAAATATATTTAACTGAACAGTGTGATATTATATGGGCCATGAGGTATGAAAAACATTTCAGAACTAAACTACTATGTGAAGGTTGGCATAGGAATATGTCCATATCTCCATTGTGGTTCATTCCTCCCAAATACTGTCAACTAAGCCTTCTAATCCCAGTTTTATAGATGAGAAACTGACCCATAATCTCACGTAAAAGTGAATGAAGACAAATATTTCTGACTCAAGGTGTAATTGGCTAAAATATTAATGAGATGAATAGGAAAAAGATGAATTATTTGTGTTTGTTAAGAATTACAGAGGACTAATAACATGCAGAGTTTTTTTCTCAGAGTGATTAACAGGAAGATATTGATAGAGTTGATATTGGAAGGGGTAGCATGACACTGTTGCATACTGTATCCTGGTTTGTTCGTTTTTTAGTTTACCATCCAGTAACCTCATTCACTACTAAAAGATGCTCAAACAGCCTCCAGGGAAAGTACAGAGAAAAGGAGAGATTGGCAGAAACATGTTTCTAAGAAATTGAGATCTGGTATTTTAGTTACTGCCCAATACAGTTCAATGATATAATCAGCCTTTTTTTTTGGAAATCTATTATAACTAAAATAAACACAAGTTTTACTAACTAAAAGTTAAGACAAAGAGTTAGGGGCAATAGGTCATAAATATTAATGGTAAAAGAAAATGAAAGCTGTTCCAAAAACTTATATCACAACAGGTAACAGTCATTATTTTAGTTTATACATCACTTCATTATAAGTCTATATTTAAATGAAAAACAAATACACATCATTTACATATGTTTAATTCTACATTAGTTGCTGTCTGTAAATTAAGAAAAACTGGTATCTAAATGTACACTTCCCATATTAAATTGAATAGAATAATAATTTACTGTGGTTTTAAATCAACTGCACTTTATAATAAATGTCAAATAAAAGTACCAACACATTGTTATTATTCCCAATAATTTTCAAACAAAAAAAATGAGAAATAATGTTGGTATTTGAAAATGAACCTATAAAGTGACAATTAAAAGTTTAGTTGGTTTTCTTATTTTCACACAAATAATACATATTAAAATCTTTTTCTTGCATCAGTATTAAAGTGATTGTGAAAAAGCATGATTTGAATTATTATAGAAAATTAACTTAGTATGATTGATACTTATGTATTAACAATAATATTACTGAAAAGGAAATATTTAAATACAAATATCTAAAGGAAAATTATACTCACAGCAGGCTCTGTTAAAATTGTGGAAACCTTTTGGATCATTCCTAGGTAATGTAATATTGTCTTTCTACAACATTTTTCCTTCCTAATACTCTGGAAAGCTTGACTCATATTGTTCAATATTTTGCAGTGACAAGCATTAAAAATAAAAAGGGTTCTGATCAAGGTAACCCAGTGACAGAGTGGTATATACTCACTCATATGTCGATTTTAGACATAGAGTAAAGGATTCCCAGCCTACAATCCACACTGCCAGGAAGCTAGTAAACAAGGAGGACCCTAAGAGAAATAGTACGTGGTCCCCTCGAGAAGGGGAAAGGGACAAGATCTCCTGAGCAAATTGGGAGCATGGGGGAGGGGAGAGGGAACTAGGAGAATGAGAAGAGGAGGGGTGAGGAGGACATGATGGGACAGGGAGGTTGAGTTGGAGGAAGAACAGAAGAGAGCAAGATAAGAGATACTATAATAGAGGGAGACGTTATAGGTTTAAAGAAAATCAGGCACGAGGGAAATGTCCAGAGATCTACAAACATGAAACCAACTAACAATCTAAGCAACAGAGGAGAGGCTAACTTAAATACCCTTCCCTGATAAAGAGATTGATGTCTAACTTATATGCCATCCTAGAGCATTCATCCAGCAGCTGGTGGAAGTAGAAGCAGATACCCACAGCTAAACCTTGAACTGAACTGGAATCCAGTTGCAGAGAAGGAGGACTGATGAGCAGTGGTCCAGACCAGGCTGGTGAAACCCACAGAAACAGCTGACCTGAACAAGGGGGAGCTCTTGGTCCCCAGACTGATACCTGGGAAACCAGCACAGGACTGATCTAGACCCCCTGAATGTAGGTGTCAGTGAGGAGACCTCAGAAATCTATGGAGCCCCTTGTAGTGGATCAGTACTTATCCCTAGCATAGGAATGGACTTTGGATGCCTATCCCACATAGAGGGATACTCCCTGAGCCTAGACACAAGAGGGTGGGCCTAGGCCCTATGCCAAAGGATATGACAGACTATGAAGACCCCCTACAGAAGGCCTCACTCTCCCTAGGGCCATTTTCAAATGCTTTAAGTCATGTCCTTCTACACCAATAATCGTCTGTAATTGAGAAATTTCCCCTAATAATTTCTGAAGAGAATTAATAGTTTGATAACGATCTCTCCTAATTTGTACCTTTTGAGGTCTGATTCTTTGTAAATCTATCTTGTAACCAAAATAGTTAATAGAATCTCCTCTTTGTATCTTTTCTGGGGCAATCTGTAACCCCCAATGAGGCAGAACTTCCTTCACCATTTCAAATGTACGTTCCAAAGTTTCCTTATTAGAATCTGATAAAAGAATGTCATCCATGTAATGATAAACAAAAGATTGTGAAAATTTCTTACAAATTATTTCCAAAGGTTGCTGTACAAAGTGCTGACACAAAGTAGGACTATTTAGCATTAGTTGTGGCAAAACCCTCCACTGATATCTCCTAACTGGCTGTGAATTTTTAAGAGTTGGTAGAGTAAATGCAAATTTTTCTCTATCATTTTCCTTTAACGGTATTGTGAAAAAACAGTCTTTTAGATCAATAACTATGATAGGCCATCCTTTAGGTATTAAGGAAGGTAATGGCATTCCAGGTTGCAGAGAGCCCATTGGTTGAATTACCTTATTTATGGCTCTCAGGTCTGTCAACATTCTCTACTTACCTGACTTCTTTTTGATAACAAATACAGGAGAATTCCAAGAACTGGTAGATTCCTCTATATGTCCAGCATCTCGCTATTCTTGTACTAACTTTTCTAAAGTCTCTAGTTTCTCAGAGGTCATAGGCCATTTCCCTACCCAAACTGGTTCATCTGTAATCCACTTCAATGGCAGGGCCTTTGGCTCCTCTGAAGGTCCATCATTTGTACCTAGTTTCCGTACAGCATGGATGGTTGGTAACCATTTTCCATAGCATCTTACTAGATCTCTTCTACTATCTAAAGATTGTACATAATGCTTTCCTGCATAGAGACAGTATATCATCATCATATTCAGCCTGAACATATGGGTCAGCATAAATACCCTGACCAAGAAGCTCATCTAGAGGGGCTTCAAAACCTTCCTTTATACCCTAACGCTCAAAGAGCTTTGCCTCTTCCCTTACTAATGCCTTCCACTGGATTTGGCATGAATTCTCAAGTACAGCTGCTACCAATCGTTTCCAATCTGTGGGTGTCACCCTGTTAAAGGTTGCCCATGAATGTAATAGCTGTTTTACGTATGGGCTATGGAGACCATATGAGACAACTGATTCTTTAATATTCTTAAGATCCTTCAGCTGTATAGGTTGCCATTCATAAGCCACCCATCTATGAGGGTGTTTCTTAGAAGCTGGCTTTTCTACCATGGTAGCTGGGTACACTAATGCTGTACAAGTAACAACCTTAGAAGAATAGTCATAATACCTAGGTGGAGTAGGTGCCTGAGATTGGAGTGATTCTGCTTCTGAGGCATCCCAATGATCTTTAAGCCTAGTAATGTTATCCTTTTGAAAAGTTTCAATCTCCTTAATCATAGAAGATTCCAAACATTTTAGTGAATCTGTAAATTGCTCTAGCTGCTCATTTACATATTTTTCTAGGTCTTTAATAGATCATCCTTAGGCAGCATCTGGATGGCATGGAAACTGCCTTCTAGGTATTGGAGTCTAGATTCAAGGTCATGATTTGCTAATTTTGAGTCTTCAGCAATCAACTATATGGACCTATGTAATCTGTCAGCTCTGTACTGTAAATTATCTTCCAAACATTCAAATCTAGACTCAAAATGATGATCTGCTATCTTTGATGCTTCAATAATTGATTGAATGGCATTGTCCAAATTCTTCAACCCTATCCTGGGTATCTTACACCTTTGCATCTAATTTCTGGGTAACATTGCCTATCTGAGTTTCTAGCTGACTACAGATATTCTTTAGCTCATCACGGTCTTCTAACAGCCTAGCCTCTAAGGCCTCAGACATGGCATAAATAAGCTGCATCTCATCTTGGGTAACAGACAGCTCTGTCTTTAGTGTATTGGACACAGAGCCAAGCTTATCATCCAATTTCTGTTCCACTTGCTGCACAATTGTAGTCTGACCTAATCTGTTCTCCAAAACCACATTGTGTAAAGCTGTTATTTCCTGCAAGCAGGTGGTGAGGTTATCTCTGTCCCTGTTCCTGAGCCCTCTGGCTAATAGTATTATTTGTACCAGCAAGCTAATTGCCATTACAACATATAGGCCAGTAATTGGCAAATTAATAACCTCCTCAAACAGCGAATTCACATAATAAGCAAAAATATTACCAATTTTAGCAAATGATAAATATTCCGCCATAATTTTACCTGATTTCTACTCCAGATGCAGTAACTATCTTTAACCAGTGGGTGGCAGAGGTGTTCAGTTAGTTAGTGGTGTTTGGCAGTGGTGGGTGACAGCTGTGGAGAGGTCACAAAAGCTGCTGCGCTTATCTTAGAGAGTATACGGATTTGCGGCCACAACCACTGAATGAGGTGTGGCTTTAAGGCCACTGCACGGACCCTGCTGAAAGCCAAGACCTACTCCAACTCGGTTCAAGAGCTGGAGGCCTATGGGTATGGGTAGGCAGCATTCCAAGCTGGTCCTGAGCACACGGTGGTAAAACTGTAGGAGGTCTGGGTGAGTCTCCAAGCTGGGAGCAGCTCAGTGGCAGCAGGACGGCTGGGAACTGGGAACACCTATGAAGAGGGGGACCTTTCCCCGCCAAGGCCACAGGCCCGGTGGGAACCCACAACCTGTCCCAAATGGGGTGTAGTTTTCCAATATCCCGCTCCTGACAACCAGATATAGTGGGAAATTACCAATACGGTGTCAGGTAAAAATATAAGGGTATTTAATAGGGAAAAGCCTTACTTACAGAGCAACCTAGCCAGCCGGCATGGCAGCAGTCTGTACTGCAAGTACCAAAGTGAAACCAAAAGAGAAAACCCAGTCCCCTGAAAGTCTCGCTCTACGTCACCCTGACCACGCCCTTGTGTGGAGAGCTGTGCTTTGCTGGCCCAAAAGATGGCGCCGGCTTCCGCCTTCCTCCATCCCTCTTTATGTTGGACAACTTCTTTTCTGGCTAAGGCTGAGCTTCAGGCCTGCTTCCATGTATGTGGACCCTTCTGCTTTTGCCACGTGATGGTCTGGGGTGGGCTGACAAGGGGGCTTTTAAGCAGTGAGTCAGGCTTCCTCGGGGCCCCCAGAAGAAGATTGTACAAGGTTCCTGAAATAAACTTCTGGAAGAAGAGTTCCCGAGTTGTGTCCTCCTTGCTGGTCGAGGCAGGTGCAACACCCTTGCAAGCATGGTCAGGCACACCTGTAGCCAGCCCCTAAGTAGGCGTGGCTACAGCTTCCCCTACAATGCCCTATCTTGTCATTCCCCACTTGATGCTCTGATTCTCATGTACCCACCCCCAGTCCACCCATTAAATTCATGCTATTTTTCCATCCCATGGAGATCCATATGTCCCTCCTAGTTCCTTCCTTTTTACCTAACCTCTTTCTGTATAAAAAGTATAATTTGGTTATGATTTCAAAGGACAATATCCAAAATTTATCTTTCTGAGTTATCTAGGTTACCTTGCTGACAGTCTTTTTTTCTAGTTTCTTCCATTTGACTGCAAGCTTTATGATGCCATTTTTAACAGCTGAGTAGCTCTCCATTGTGTAAATATACCACATTTTCTTTATCCATTCTTCTCATGAGGAACATCTAGGTTGTATTCAGTTTCTGGCTATTATGAATGGATCATCAGTGAACATGTTTGAACAAGTGTCCTTGTTGTAGGATGAAGCATCCATTGGGCATATACCTAAAAGTATTATAGGTGGATCTAGAGGTAGATCAATTCCCATCTTTCTGAGAACCCACCACTCTGGTTTCCATAGTGGCTTTACAAGTTTGGACTCCCACAAACAATAGATGAATGCTCCTGTTATTCCATAGCCTTACCAGCATTATCTGACTCTTGTGTTATTGCTCTAGGCCATTCTGGCAGGTGTTGTGGTGGTACATGCTAGCAGGATTTGCTGAAAGTAAGGAGACTGAGGAATCACAAATTTAGAACTTTTAAAATAATATCTACATTTTAAAGTAGAATATACTGAATATATCCTTAAATAAGGCAATTGTGAAATTAACAATTGTGAAGTTAAATCAATTATATGTACTTTAATATTACATAAGTGCAATAAATCAAACATGAGTGATATGAACAAAGCATTTCAGCATATAAGTAAATTCTCATAATTGAGTAAAAATGTAAAATACTTGAAAATACTAAAACATAAAGTAAAGTTAGTATGTTACTCATAGTTTTATATGCTGATTATTTTTATTTTGCCTGAGGAAAATAGTTTCTACAGACCATGCAAATAATTTTTATTTCTAGTAGGACATTCCACATATGTAGCATATTTCATACTTGATAGTTTCATGTCCTAGTAGAAATGTCTCAACCTTTAAAATGTTAAATTAAATGTCAAATAATGAGATACATATTCCACATGCTTAGTAAGACTTCTGAATTTGTGGATTGACTTAAAGTTGACCAGGATGACAATTATAGGTCCCAGAGTTCTTTTAATGGAATGTGTCATCTTGTTAGAGCCACATGGAAATACATAAGCCATTATCTCATGAAAAGAAAAGCAAAAAGTGATTTAGGGTGCCCCATGGGACTCAAATTTGACAGGAAATGCAAAAGTGTGTTTACAACTCAGAGCAGATGCAAAACAAGCATCTGGATTTGGCTGAATAATAGATTAAAATTTCTAGATTAAGCATAAAGTTGTAAGGAAAAGTGGGTTTCTGGAGATTTTTTAAAAAATTACTCAGTTCAGGTCAGTGTAGTCATTACTTGTAAGTTTCACATCTACTGTTGAACTAAAATATGACTTTCAGGTTCAGCTTTAGCAGACTTAAGTGACTTTGAGACATTACTTCATTTAACTTGGTTGCTGAACTTCCTGGCTGCCTTGGGATAATTGATAGAGCACACTGACCATGTTTTCTAAAATGGGAGTGAAGCTCTAGAAAGTGATGCTGTTTCTTTTATTTCTCCATTCACTTTCCTCTAGGGATAGTTGCTGAAATTAATGAAATAAGCAATATCTATAAATGAAATAACTCTCCTATTATCAGATTTCCTGGCAGGTATTGGAATAACATAGTAAAAGACATCGAGTTGCAGAAGAAATTGTACTGTAAATAGTCAGTTTGCCTTCAGCATTTGTTGGATCAACCTGGAATAATGAAGAAATGTAAAAACTTTTAATGCATAGAAATGACCACATAGGAAGCATTTTTCTTGGCTCAAAAGCTAAGCTGTCTATTGCCTTGAGAAAAAGAAAATAATGAATTTGGAAAGTGACATCCATTTTTTAAAACTTGCCATGTCTGGTGTTTTTATATGCTATGTTCATGAATAACTTGGGAGAAACTGGAAATGAATACTGATTAGAAATTTAATCAAAGCATAATGAATTATTGTGCCATATTAAAACCAAATGTTACCACACTCTTTTCCCTAAGTCCATATTTATAAATAAAAACTAATTAAATTCTGACTCTGATGCAAATTCTCAAATGTCCATTGTAAAAGTGCCTAATACATGTTATGAGACTTGCTAAAAATACTGTAGTAAATATATGAACAAATAGCTGTAAGATATTTTAAGGTATAATAAGTGAATTTCTAATTTCTGATTACTTCAAGGAGATGAAACATTTAGTAGAGAAATTTTACTCTGCCACCAATAGTCCAGAGCATTCACACTGAGGCTAGTTGTGTAACAGCTGCCAAGAACACAGTAGAAGTACTCAAAGTAACCAAAACCTGTGGCTACTGCTTTCACTGTCTGGAGTTGGGCAACTGACTCATTACAGTGGGCTATGTACATAACAAGCATTTAGGACTGTGGGAGAGCATCTAAGATGGACATTTGATTAAATATATTAGTTTTTGAAATTTTCCAAGAGCAAGGAGCATATATGTATATGCTTTAACTTTTAACCATTATTACATAATTTTGGCCCAAACTAACTGGTTACTATTTGATTTCTTTCTAAATATGGTCACAGTTCTGAAAATGAAGCATTATATGTCTATCTATCTCTGAGTGTTTGGGGATGTCCTATATTAACTTGTTTTGAATTCAAGAAATTCTGAAATATTTTAATTTTTAAGTGATTTTTGAGCTGGGCGTAATGCTACATGCCTGTAATAGCAAGCACTTAAGGGCCATAATAAAAGCATTACCATATTCTCACTAGAAACATCCAAAGCTTCACCCATAAAGTATCACAAATTTGACTGAACAAATGTGAGCTGAACAAGGATGACACTAATGAACATACCAATACGGAAAGAGAAAGCCCATGAGGTCTCAAGTCTACACAAAGAGCTACAGGAATGAGAGATATGGTACTCCCCAGGGAAGGGCATGCCAATTGGTTCTCCAGTGCCAAATGATCAGTGCTGAAAACATACATACAAATAACATTATATGTACCAAACAGGATATATCTAAAATAAACATGCACACACATATGAATGCATGTATATAAAATATATATATGTGCATGCAATAAAAATCTGAAAAACAAAGGTTATGAATTCGAAGGAGAGCAAGGAGGGGAAAATGGGAGGTATTGAGGAACAAACAGGAAATGATAAATATAATTATAATCTCAATAATAAAAATATAAAAAAGTCTTTAAATTTTTGCATATATATAAAACTTACCCTTTGTACACGTGTGTTCATAGAATCATCTTTCTGATTATGAATATTAGTGTAATTATTTTATTACTGATATCAGAGATAAATTATACACTAATTTACATGTGTTAGTCATTTTCTGCTTTGCTACAGACCATAGGTGCAAACATCTGCCTCCTAACTTTCCAGTCCTTTATCCCATCTGTCGTTTTCCTCATTCCTTCACTTTTCTTCCAAGTTCAATTCTTCTTTTTTGCTTTCTTGTACTTTGTACTCTTAGGAATTTATTTAGAAACAGTGGGTACATTTTAACATGTGTACAAATTTATTTCTATTATGTATTCAATTAAATTTAGACATTAATTCAATAACTCCAGGTCAGCATCTGTTTTCCTGAAGATTTTGATGCACAGGACAATGCAGCTGCTTCAAATATGAGGAAATCACATATATGTGAGATACTTCCTCTCTCTAAAGGCCTGACAGTGGGCTTTGATCTTGAATTTTCTTTAGCTTGCAGTGCTGGATATAGAATTCTGAAATGTTTTATTCAATGTAAGTTATGTACCACTAAACAATAGAGTCAATCAGCTCTTGGTTTGGTGGAGAATCTTTCTGTGTGGAAGAGGTTGGTACTGAACTCAAGAACCCAATATTCACTCAAAAGCCCTGTGATTATAGATTTGTGCCACCAAAATTGACATCTGATTGCCTTATCAAATAATGTCACTGTGTTAGAAGTAGAATTTCAGAAGAATGTCTTCTCTAGTTTGTTACAATTATTCCTCTTGTTACTTACTTGCTGCCACCTGCTGTCTCTCATTGTTTCTGTGGGTATTTTAGCTCATGTCAGAATAACTATCACATATCCATCTCTCTCTATCATCTATCTATCTATCTATCTATCTATCTATCATCTATCTGTCTACTTACCTATCTATATCTATTTCATGTGGGAAATACCTATCATCTATCTAGAATATCTTTATATTAATAGACCCATCTATAATCAACCAGCTAATATTTATTATGCATTATTTATATATCCTCTATATCCATCTAACATATATATATATATATATATATATATATATATATATATATGCATCTATTGACCTATCTCCCTTTCTTTGGTTTATTATCTATTTATCTACCATCAACTGTCTAGATAGCATTCATGTATCTTTTATTTATTCATCCATGTATCTATCACTCATCATCAACTTCAGTCTATCTTCTGTCTACCCATCTGTCTCATATATATTATACTGACTGTGATCTGTAGCTCTCCATACTACTATAAATCATATGATTTAAATACTTTACATAAAGGCAGGGAATATAAATGTAGAAAGCACAACTTGGAGTAAATGTTGAAAGAACCCGGATTGTCAATCCCATAGGCGTATTCTCTTCAAAAGAAGGAAATGAATGACATCTGGTCACCTGGAATGCCAAAGTGAAAATGACCAAACCACCTGGTAATCCTTTGCTATTCTGTTAGGAGCCAACCTCCACATGAATCTTTCCAAAATTACAAGCATTGTTTAATCTCTCTCTAATCCTGCGCTGAATAGAATAAATCCTTAGAAAGAGACCCCATGTGCTTTTGCGTCCTCAGATTCTATCCTGATTCTTATCACTGATTCGTCCTCTGAACCCTAGCCCTAAGAACTGTTTATCAGCCAATGGAATTCATTCTTATTGTAAAAGTCACAGTTGTAGTTGCTACCTTGATAGGGAGTTTCTATGTGGCTATGCCTAAGGTTATTTTGTGATAATTGTCGCATGGAAAGCCCTTCCCAAAGTTTTACTAGGCTTAAATGTGTAAGAAGAATAAACACACGGACAGATTCTGGAGGTTTTGACCAAGTCCCTGCAAAGATGGTACTGACTCAAGTTTCATTCTTCACCTCAGCTTGATTCCTTCCCTGCCGGCCATGAGTTTTGCCTGGTCCCACATATAAAAACCATTTAAGAGTGAAGTGATACAAACAAGATCAGCTCACCTTGTAAGTGTGGCTCCCTTTAACAAAGTGACTTTCAAAACTGTCAGTAGGCAAAGTACAGCGTGGCTCTCAGAATTGTGACATTGGTTGCATAAAAAATCCTGCAGCTCTTACCATCCAACATGGCAGGCTTCCTGTTGACCTCCCTGTTTACAATACAGTACATACATCTTGTTCTAAACTGTGTTCAGTTTCCTAGAACCCTTTTGGGAGTTTTTGTTGTTTTGTTTCTTACTTATAATTATCATTCTCTTCCTCTAATGTGATAAGCAGCAATATTTGGAATTAGAGTTATTAACTTATACTCAGCTTTGCTGAGAAGCTGTTTTCAGTTTCCTAATTTCCAGATTTTCTGTCATTTCTAATTTTGTGTAATATAAATTAGCTTCTACTCTGTTAAATTTTTGATGACTGCAATAAATATTTATTGAGTATTTATCATATTTTTAAACTTTCAAACCTCCTCTTGTATTATTTCTGCTTCACTTTGATCATTTCTCAGCATCTTTAACTTCTTAGAGAGTTTCAGAAGGCATGAAAAATAAACATTATGCTGGCACACACTTTTAATCCCAGCACTCAGAAGGCAGAGGCAGGTGAAGCTTTGTGTGTTTGAGGCCAGCCTGGTCTACAAAGCCACACAGAGAAACCCTGTCTTGAAAAATCAAAACAAAAAACAAAAAGGAAACAATGTATTTAGTTAATGATATTGATCTAAAAATTATACAGTAAATTTCTAGTTGATACCAACTTTAGATTAAATATATAAATGTCACATATATGCAAATGGATCTTGTATTCAGCAATAAGCTTTCACATGAATTATGTATAAGGATGAATGAATTGCATGTCAACATGTCTTCATCTGCCACACAACACTGGAAACACCTCCACCCACTGTCAAAATCATGTAAACATTATAGACTCTGTTCTTGGTTATCATTGTATATCCACACTTTATGTGAATTAAATATTTGCTGATTAGTGGCTTAATGACAAAATAGTTTGTTAATTAGACATCACAGGTCATGATGCTTTAACACTTATCTGTTATTACTAAAGGATAATTTTAATAGGAAACTGGTTGCCAAAGATCCAGTCAGAAGAGTCACTGAAGGCAGGATTCTTTGAATCCTGTCACTCTCCCTTTTTCATAATTAGTCTTAGCTTGATATTTCAAGCTAAGTTGTCTATCCTGCACTGTGCCCTCTCTTCAAAGCAAAAACAACAAAGATGTGTGTGTATAGGAAATTTCTCACCATTCACATAGATGGCACACAGTTACATGAAACTCTGACTCTATGCATAGATTTTTTTTTTGCTTTCTAAAAAAATGCTTTTGAACTTTGTCAGATGTGTCTTATATACCCAGACTTTTACTAAATATACTCACCACATGTTTATAACTCTCCTGACTATGACAAGTTTTAGACTAAATCTTTCTTCTTATAATCTACTATTATAATAGTGACTCTTTAATACTAAAACTAACTTCTAAATCATTATTTCATATCCACCAAATCAGTAATATTTTCCAGGATTTCCCTTCTGTGTACATATATTCTATCATTATCAGATGATGTTTCTTTTACCAATGCATTAGGTTTGACATAACTAGTCATTTTCATCTACAACCTGCTTCTTACATCCTGTTTAACTACCTTAAGCAGTAACATTCATAGTCATGTTGACCTTTATAGCCTGGGTAGACAACTAAGATCATGATTATGGAAAGTGGCCCATGCAAATTATAAGTTTGCCTTCCTTACAAAGAAAATGTCATTTCCTAAAGTGTTTTGATGGAATTTTTAACATTGTTGATAAAAAGAAACTATCTAGTTAACATGAATTCATAATAATAATAGATATCCATTTGCTAGAAATGTGCTGGGCACATGGACATTGTATGTTGATTTTGAGCTACTTGGGCCTCAGCTTAGTTGAGAGCAAACTAAAGAGTATTATTTTAACTACCTGAGAAGAGTTTTGTAACAACTATATGGGTGCATTACATAGCAAATATATATATATATATATATATATATATATATATATATAAAATATGGAAATATATATTATAAAATGCATATAACATAATGAGTTATAAATGTATTTTCTATTATTATTACTTGGGTTCACTGTGATATAGTGACAGGAATTTTATTTAATATTCAGAAATCTTATGAGGTTCTATTTTTCAATTGTTGGTGATAATTACTGAATCCTACTGAGGAAGTTATTTCCTGAATCTGTAGCTTTTGGATATTACTAATGTTGTCTTCTAATAAATTTATTTATTTATTTATTTTTGGTTTTTCGAGACAGGGTTTCTCTGTACTGCTTTGGAGGTTGTCCTGGAACTCTCTCTGTAGACCAGGGTGGCCTGGAACTCACAGAGATCCACCTGCCTCTGCCTCCCAAGTGCTGGGATTAAAGGCGTGCACCACCAACACCTGGCTTGTCTTCTAATAATTTTAGCATATCAAGTTTCATACTGATGTATTTGACACTTTTGTAGATGCTTTTTGTGCAGGGTAGTATATATAAGTCTCGTTTTGCTGTGCATGCAGATATCTGGCTTTCACAGCACATTTTGTTGAAGATGCTATCATTTTACCAGTGTGTATTGTTTGGCAACCTTGTCAAATGTTAGGTAGTTGTAATCACATATGCTCAAGTTTATATTTCCCATCCTTTCACACAATTGTCCATGTCTGATTTTGTGCCACTACTCTGTTGTAGTGCTCTATAGTGTATCATAAAATCTGGAATGGTAATCCTTTATCTTTTTTTCACTCTCAGGATTGGTTTGTCCATTTGAAGTCTTTTGTTTTTCCATATGAGTAGCATTTATGGGGGTTTTGACAGAAGGAGCCATCCCACTGAAAATACTGTTAAGGACATTTCAGAATTTATTTACAAACCTTCAGATACATTCAGAATTCCAATAAATGCTGAAGTTTATGGGAGTTGAATTATTTGAAAGTTTCTCATGATAATATACAGTTAATTCCTTACATTTTCCACTAATTATTGTTAACAATCTACAAGAAGAAAGTAGAAGTAGGAAGTATACACTGTCTTCTTGATAAATTGTTACTGGAGCCTAGTATTACAGTATGCCATTAATTTATATTAGTTGTAGCAAATAATAAATTTTATTGTAAAATATTCAAAGATTCTTATAATGTGTCTTGATCATATTTAACCCTATTATTTTATTTGCCCACTCTTCCCTAGCACCCCTCCTTTTATAATTTTCATATTCTCTTGAAGTAATAATAATTTGTAACTTTTTAAATGTCATTGGGTAGGGTTCACTTTTCTAGATAATTCATACTAACCAGATGAATTTAATCTTAAAATTACATATTTACTTAATTTGTCCATTGTTATGTTTCAGAATTAATTTATCCAAAAGGGAAATAAAATTAAAACTACATTAAATTTTGTCAAAGTAATACAACTTGTACAGTCAGCATTTAGAAGGCAGAGACATGATGATTGACATAACTTTGAAATCATTTTACATAACAAAACAATACCTTGCCTTAGACAATAACAATACCACTAACTGCAAATTAATCTTGTCATACTCAAAATGTCTACCATTTGGAAAATAAAACCAATAAATATTAGTGAAAGTGCAAGGAAAAATAAACTCTTGGTGGGTATATAAATTAATATTGCTTCTGTGGAAATCAACCTAAAGTTTAACCAAAAGACTGAAAAACACAACTATTACAATGTATTAGATGTTTTTTTTTTTTTGTGGCTGTGACAAAGTATCTGACAAAGGCAACTTAAGGAAGGATTTATTCTGGTCACTGAGGAGGAAATAGGCAGGGAAGTCATCACAGCAGGATAATGTGTCGGTTTCTCAAGTTCTATTAACAGTCACAAAGCAGAAGGAGGTAAACCCCAATGTTCATTCTTTTTCTTCTTTTCTTGAATCCAGGAGCAGGGCTCATGGAAGTCTGAAACATGTAGATTATCTCTTCCCACCTCAATTAAATTAATCTAGAGAACTCCACAGAAACATGTCCAGAAGTGTGTTTACTTGGTGACATTAAATCCTGTCAAATAATTGAGACTGACACTCACTCATATCAACCATCTATACTTAAGGGATTAGATACCAAAGGGATCAAATACAAATCAATGCAATGACAATAACTGTATTATTGGTGTTTATCATGGCATTATTAACAATAATCAAGGTATGGAATAAAAGTTGGTGCCTATCAATGTTAAATACATAAAGCATGTAGTTTTCACAATGGAGTTTTTAAGTCATGCAGAACACATACACACACACACACACACACACACACACACACACACACTATATATATATATATATATATATTGTGTGTGTGTATGAAATAATATTGTTGTGCCCAGACTCTGACTCTGGACTCCCAAAAGTACCAACAGACAAGGTCCAATGCAAAAGCTTGGAGTCTTTTTAATTATAAGTTAACCCAGGTCCTATGTCTGTCTGACACAATGGGTGGAGTAGGAGGGACCCAACCTGCAGTGGGGCAGGACATATATTGGGGGTAGAACAAGCATGGGTATTTGCAAGTCTGCTAGTTACATAGTAAGAGTCTCAGGACTGGTGCCACTCTGGGCTTGGGGAACCTGTTCTGAGTTGATTGGTCAGCTATAGCTCCAGAAAGATTGTTAAGCCTGGAGGCCATCCAAGGGCAGTTGCCACCTACTGCATTCCACAATTATCAGTAAAGAAACATCCAAAGCCCACTAGCTACCTTCTGATTGGTTCCTTACCTCATGGAGGGTATCTCACAGTTTCTTCCTAGTAATTAGGGCACAGTCTGGCAAGGCTGGTGGAAGTCAGCACATCCTGCTGAATCAGGGGCCTACAACTTCCTGGGTCTTTTCTGCATCTTGTCATGGCTGCTAAAACAGTAGACTGGCTGAGATCTTGGTCCTTCAATATATATTATTTCAAAGACAAAGGATAGTGTCCAACTTCATCATGACAAGAAAAGTAACCACACTCAACTATTAATCACATCTTTGAGCTTGCTGGGTAATTTGGTTGTTCACAGTTGTCAATAGAAAAGTCACACATGTAATCGTATTTGTGCTTTGACAGCCATTTCATACATCCCTTTTAGCTAACAAATAGTTTCTAAATTATTAACCAATCTACACTTTTCCATTTTAATTCACTGTCAGATGTGGCTAAAGATTTGGCTGAGGTAAAACAGGTCATCAACCACTCTCATTAGTATGTTTTAGCAATGACCTACTAATGCATGGCCAACAACAGATATGATTGAGAATAAAGCCAAGCTTTGAATTGACAGGACTATGGATCAAATAAAGTAGAGAAATGTGCTAAGCAACTTTCCCACGAATTATGAAGACTTTGGTAAAAAGCTATGTGTAGGATAAGAACAGACCTTAAAAGAGGTCATTTAGTTTTATGACTGGAGGTTTGCATATGGTGTGTCACCATAATTTAGATGCAAAGAATGTCATTGCTAAAGGAGACCAAAGTGTTGCATATTATCAGAATATAATACTTCAATTTGAGTGTATCTCAAATCCACACTTCTGAAAGGATAGCTAAATGCTTTCGATTAACTCAATGACTTCTGTGCCACTGATAACATTGAGGGCTTGTTTTAATCACAGCTGCTCAAGAATTTCCTATTTTAGATAAAGCTGATCTAAAGGCCCCCAAAAGGTTTAAAACACAAAGTCAAGTCACATTTTGTTTTGTTTTATAATTAGAAATTTAAACACCATAAAATTCTAATTAAAATTTTGAAACAATAACTGCAAATATTGTTAAACTAATTATTGAAACTATCATTTGCTTCTTTATAGTGTGAGTAGACCATTAAAACCTGGTCTTCTCAGGGGGTTAAAACAAAACACTAAGAACTTGCTGCAATGTAAATATTCATTTGTTATGTAGTACTAGTTTTAACATTACCTAAAACATTTATTTGTTCATTGTCTGTTTACTAATCTGCAGCATGGTCTATGGTGACTAAATTATCATTTGAAGGTTTTATTTAAAACGAGCTAATTTCATACGACTGAGCAATACCAGCCTTTGTACGGCTTTCAATAGTCAATGTTTCCAGAAGTTTTTTCTTTCACCATAAACTCATCTGTTGGATATGAGTCGTTGTACTCATACAGTGTTCTTCTTAAGTAATTTAATTTCTCAGTTGTACATTATCAAAACCTTTAAAATGTTAATTTAATCTCTTACTGATTCTTTGTTTATTTCACATCATGCATCTCAATCCCACTAATCTCAATATCCCTCTGCATTTACCCTCTGCTCTTGCAGCCTCCCTCCACAAGATAAAACAAAATAAAATTTAATTCCATCCATTTACCTGTGAATTTCAAGATTCCATTGCCTTTTTTTCTGCTGAGTAGTACTCCATTATATAAATGTACCACAATTTCTGTATCCATTCTTCAGTTGAGTGAAGTAACCCAGTCACAAAAAGACAAATACAGTATGTACTCACTCATATATGAATTTTAGAGATAGAGCAAAGGATTACCAGCCTACAATCCTCTTCACCAACAAAACTAGGAAATATGAAGGACTCTACGGGAAAATGCATGGACCCCAGGAATGGGAAGGGGCAGGAACTCCTGAGCTAATTGGGAGCATGAGGGTAGGGGAGAGGGAGCTGCCAGAATGAGAGCAGAAGAGGAGAGGAGAGTAGGAAATAGAGGAGCAGAAATATTGAGTTAAGGGAAGAATAGAGGAGAACAGGATGAGAGATACAATATTAGAGGGAGTAATTATAGGTCTGAGGAGAGATCTGGCACTAGGGAGATTTCCAGAGACCTATGAGGATGACACAACTGACAATCCAGGCAATGGTGGAAAGGATAACCTAAATGCCCTTCCCCTAAAATGAGATTGATGACTACTTTTTATGCCATCCTAGAGCCCTCATCCAGTGGCTGATGGAAGCAGAGGCAGACACCCACAGATATACACTGAACTGAACTATGGAACTTAGTTGCAGAGAGGGAGGAATGAAGATCAAAGGGGTCAGTACCAGGGTGGTGAAACCCACAGAAACAGCTGGCCTGAACAAGGAGGAGCACATGGATCCCAGACTGCTGTCTGGGATGCCAGTTTAGACTTCCATCTGGGAAGCATGATCCAGACCCCTGAACATGGATTAGGAGGCCTCTGTACTCTAGGGGGCCCCTGGTAGTGGATTAGTATTTTTCCCTGGTGTAAGAAGGGACTTTGAGAGCCCATCCCACGTGAAGGCATGCCCTCTTGGCCTGGACACATGGGAAAGGGCCTAAGCCCAGCCTAGGATGATGTGGTGGACTTTGGGGAGCCCCCACTGAGGGCCTTACCCTGCCTGGGGAGTGGAGGGTGGATGGGGTTGGGGGTAGGTTGGGGGTGGGGGAGGAGGGGTGGGAGTAAGGGAAGGGAGAGGGAGATGGGATTGATATGTGAAACAAGCTTGTTCCTAATTTGAACTAATAAAAAATAATAACAAAAAAATAAAACTTAAGAAAAAAGAAAAAGAAAACTGATGGTGGATGTTATGGTGGAAGCTTCACCCCAACCCTTGACATCCATTTACCCACTCTTTCTAGTGCTACATCTGATGAGAGGCATGGACAGCTCTCTCACACTCAGGGCCAGCTCTCCCACCTGCCACAGGCAGTAAGGGGCACATTGTGGGGTGCAGATGAGGGGCTTCTCTCCCCTTCCCATGTCACCATTGCAGATGAGGGACAAGGACAGATCTCTCAAGCTCATAGTCTCCAGGGGTGTTTAATGGACAATTGTAATCTAGTCCACGAAAGTTCAGATAAAGAGAAGTCAAGGTGCAAACTTGTACAACCATTTTGGAAATCAGTATGGCGATTTCTCAGGAAAATGGGAATCAGTCTACCTCAAGATCCAGCAATTCCTCTCTTGGGCATATACCCAAAATATGCACACTCATACAATAAGGACATATGTTCAATTATGTTCATAGCAGTGTTGTTTGTAATAGCCAGAACCTGGAAGCAACCTAGATGCCCCTAAACTGAAGAATGGATAGAGAAAATGTGGTACATTTACATAATGAAATATTACTCAGTGGGGGAAAAAAACAATGGAATCTTGAAATTCCCAGGCAAATGGATGGAACTAGAAGAAACCAACCTGAGTGAGGTAACCCAATCACAAAAAGATAAACATGGTATGTACTCACTCATTTTTTTATTTTTAGACATAGAGCAAAGGATCACTAGCCTACATTCCACACTGCCAGGGGAGCTAGGAAACAAGGAGGAACCCAAGAGAAGATTACACAGTCCCTCGAAGAAGGGGAGGGGCACAAGATCCGCTGAGCAAAGTGGGAGCATCTGCGGCAGGGAGAGGAAGAAGAGCCTTCATCTAGTTGCTGTTTGAAGCAGAAACTCACACCCCCAGCTAAGCACTGAACCACATTACTGGAATTGAGTTGTGGAGAGGTAGAAGGGATGAACAAAGGAGAAAAGACGGGACTGGAGAGACCTAAAGAAACAATATACCTGACCTACTGATAGCATGGAGATCCTTGTCATAAAGCGGGGAAACAGCATTGGACAAAAACAAGCCCTCTGAATGTGGGTGCCAGCTAGGATGCCAAGACAGTCTATGGGACCTCTGATGGTGGAGCCAGTCTTTATCCCTAGAGCATAATGGACTTTGGGAGCCCATTCCCTATGGAAGGATACTATTGTAGCCCAAATACAGCAAGGAGGGCCTAGGCCCTCCCCCAAACGATTTGACAGACTTTGAATATCCCTGGTGGGGGCTCTCACTATCCCTGGGGAGGAGTGCGGGGTGGGAGGTTAGAGGGATTGGTGGGGAACATGGGAGGAGGGGAGGGAACGGGTATGGAGGGATGGATATATAAATATGATTAGTAATTAAAGAATAGAAAAAAAGAAAAATAGACAAGTCAGCAACTACCACCCAAGAGATCTCGAGAGTTTGCTCTCAGTTCACAATTAGCACCCGAGAATTCACCTGGAAGGGGCTGGTACCTCAAGGACTATTGGCTGAATGAGTTCCCACAATGCAAGAGGGGATTCAAAACTCTTAATATAGCCAAGCACACAGCATCAACTAAATAGCATGTATTGCTGTTATTATTATCAGCTGTTTGTCCTCACACTTTACTCATTTCTAAATATTTTTGAGTGAGTTACAGATATACAAAGAGAAAGAAAGGTCATCAGTTTAGAAACAAGGAGCAACAGCAGAATATTATATCGAATGAATCTATATGCTCAAATTTTCATAATAGCATAAAATGTAGACATGATTAGCATAATAACAAGCACAATTATGTCTTTTGAAAAGTTTTAGGGAACTTGTACAAAGTAAGAGTTCCAACTTCAGGGCTTCATTATAAAGCATTTTGGAGAGATTGTTCATCATGTTGCCCTAATTTTATTCTATTAACCTTTTAGAAGGTTTTAATTGTAAGGTATTGATTATTATTATATAAAAGTAACATATGAAGTGTTACTTTAACATGTTATATGTTACACTATCTTGAAAGCATTTTAAGGTTCCTGTACTTGTTGAGAGAAAAATGTGTACAATAGTTGCCATTGATTTCTGTTCTGAAATTTTTATTGCTACCATATTAATAGCTTAATTTCCTGAGTCATCTGATCTCTGAATTTCTTTTGCTTGATTTAGTAGTTTTGAAAATGTGACCTACATATTTGGTCAATATAGTTATTGATGAAAGCAAAAGATGCAAATTTACAGAACAGACCTAAGGGAAAAACAAAATTACTTGTGAAAAAATCTCAGTGTTTGTATCAATGATAACAAAAATAAAGTTCAAAATTATAAATATGCTCACTAGCACTCTGGAGATTTTACAAAGGAAAACACATAATGAAGAAAAACTCCTGTAAAGCACTTATGCATGTACAAGCACACACTCAAAGAAATGAATATATATTCAAAGAATCAAAGGATATGATATTGATAAGAGATAGAGAGTACTGGACTTCTTTAGAAAGAAGATGGATTGCAAATGATGAAATTTTCACTCACACATGAAATTTTAAAAATAAAGTTAAAAGAAAGAAAGCTAGCCATGGTCATATTATAGTTTCCAATGATCTTTATGCAATTTCATTTTGGATTACCTAAAGCAATAAAGATTTTTCAGAAAGTAATATGTGAACTTGCCTATAAGGTTTCAGCCAATACTGCAAAAATATTAATAGAAAGTAATATTCATGAAATACTTTAGAGTAAGGCTTGGCTCCAGAGACATTCTTTCTTGTCATCATCTCCTGCTAACTTACTGATTATGCTTCCTGCCTAAGGAGTGACAAATGAATGTGAAGTATAAAATAGATGGTTCTGTATTACTATATGCTTATATGTGATATCAGTTGGGACTAAATTATATATTTGCAGGTGTGTGTGCACAACCTGCCAAGTTCCTCCTTGGAGAAGACTGACCATCTCTCATCAACCACTAATTCCCTGTAGCTTTTCATGTAAGGCTACAACTTGAGAGAATTCTTCAACAACATTTGTCTTTTTGAATAAAAAAGAGACAGAGACAATGGCTAGTTTTCTTCCTTAGGTGCTCAGTCCAGATTCTATTAATGAGAAAGTACAGTATCTCAGGTAGCTAACAAGAATAAGATTGATTGCAGCCCAGGAGCAAGCTAGCTGTTAAAAAAAAAAGAAGTAACCACAACAGGAAAAAAACTGACTGAGGAGGGCACAGAGATGGACTTAACTTCCTTCAGTAATTTAGAGTAAGAAGTAATTCCAGTCTAGTACTAAGAGAGTCATTTGACAAATTCCAATCGTGCAGCAATATAGGAAATATCCCATGAGTACTACTCAAACTTTAAGATTTCACACTACAAAAAAAGATAAATTTGAGCAACTGATCTTAAAAAAAGAAGAACCTGAAATTGCAGGGATACTAAATGTAAGATGGTAGGAAATAAGGGATTTTTGTATTGGGAAGAATAGAGAACTTTCAGCATTCAACATCAAAGAAATCAAAGTTAAATATAACCTTTCAACATATGATAGGACGTATGGACTAATAGTAGTAATGATCTCACATTTGGTGAGACGATTTATATATATATAAAATCAGAATACAGTATTTCTTTATATATATTGTTTTGTCAGAATAATAATCTCATACTAAAACAAATTTTAATTACCTTAGTATCTTACAAAATCACGAATGATGATCTCAAAATGCTATAGACAATTTAAAGTTTTTAGAACACTATAGCATACATTCAAACTCAGAATTCTACAGAGTAATGAGTGTACTGTTTGCCTTTGCATCTTAGTGACAGAATGTCTGACACAAACAAAAAGAAAAAAAAAAGAAACGAAAACAATGTTTAGACTCACAATGTCTGCTTGTGAATAAATGTTCTTTAAAACCATTGATTCTGGACCCTGGTTTGGCAGGATATCCAGGCAATGGAAATAATGGAAATATGTTGAGGAGGGGAATGCAACTCAAGTCAAAATGATTAGGACGTAAAGTTTCTTGATCCACCTCCATACCAGCCAACTGTGACCCTAAATTATGGACAAGCCTATCAGTCTCACATTATTCCAGGAACAAAGGCAAACACATCTATGTCTTTCACAAGGTGAAAACTAACTGAATGACAACACACTTACAAGGCTTAATAGTTTCAGGACAGAAGTTTGAATAAATCCCACTACTTCGGTTAATTGGACATAGAGAATGCAATAATTTTTTAATTCTAGTAGCAAGTATTAATTCTCAGATCACACAGCATATAGCAAGTTAACTATATATTTATAAGCAATATACATATATATATATATATATATATCATATAACACACACACACACACACACCATATATATATATATATATAATATATATATATGTTTACAGAACTAATACAACTATGAGGCTGCAGAAATACAGATCAACAAGTTTCAGAAGGAAGCTGGTAGTCTGTATTGATAAACTTTCAAAAAGGATTAGCTCATTCTCCTGCTGGAGCTGCAGGAGATGGGTGTGAGTGTGAAGTGGTGGTGGACAGCTGTGTAAACAAATGGAATTTATTCCAGAGCAGGAAATGAGTTTGAAGTAATAAAGGCAGGTCAGTTCAGGCCCAGACTAGTTAGCAGATTGTGTGGAGGGAGTTGTGGGGGCAGTCAAGTAGGCTGCTCAGCAGCAAGTGTCTTAGCTGATCTAAAGTTCCCAGAAGAGTCAGAAAGTCCTTGAGGCATTCAATAAGTATACAATTATATGACAGGTTCCTTCCTATTGCCAGGGTTAAGTCATTTATATGTCTGTGTTGGAAGGGTTTTATGCCTGAGAAATGGCAGAGTGTCTAGGTCCACCCAGAGACTTAAGGCATTTTCTCCCTAAAAATGGAATTAGAAGCTACATGTAAAATAGAGTCCCCTAGAGCACTGTATAGCCTAAGAAATAAACAAGAATAAAAAAATGGACACTGGCTACTCTGAGCCTCCTGAGGCTTGGGGCCTGTGCACTGGTGAACCCGTCCTGGCAGATCAGGCCATCCAGAGTCTGCTGAAGTAGTAATACTAATCCCATGTCCAACCACAGTAGGAGGGGAGTGGGGGCCTTTTTCTGGTCCACCTTCCTGTGCCCTGCTCAGAGCCTTCTGAGGCCTGGTGAATGGGGGAACTTGTCCAAGCCAGACCAGCCCATCCAGAGTTTGCCAGCATGGTAGTCCTGCCTCCACCTACAGGAGGAGTTAAGAATGGATCTGTTTCCAGTCCAACTTCTGATGAACTGCTCAGAGCATCCTGAGGCTTAGGGCCTGTGCACTGGGGTTGGGGGACCGATCCTAGCAGAACAGCCAATCCAGAGTCTGCCAATGTGGTGGTACTAGTCCTGACTCCACCCATGGGAAGAGGAAAGCCATCAGAGTATTGGGCCTGCTACAAGGATGTCCCCAACTAAGGATCTAAGCTATAGTGGAGAGGATACCTTAAATGACCTTCCCCTATGATGAGATTGATGACTACCTTATATGCCATCCTAGAGCTTTCATCTAGTAGCTGATGGAAGCAGAAGCAGACACCCACATCTAAACACTGAGCCGAAGTCCTGGAATCCAGTTGCAGAGAGAGAGGAGTGATGAGCAAAGGGTTCAAACTAGGCTGGAAAAACACATGGAATCAGCTGACCGGAACAAGGGTGAGCTCATGGAATCCCCAGACTGATAACTGGGAAACTATCCAGACCCCACTGAATATGGGTGTCAGTTAGGAGGCCTGGGCTATCTATGGGGCCTCTAGTGGTGGATTACTATTTATCCCTACTATACAGAAGGACTTTGGGAACCCATTTCCACAACGACACAAGGGAGAGGGCCTAGGTCTTGCTCCAAAGGATACGACAGACTTTGAAGATTTCCCCATGAAAGGCCTCACCCTCCTTGTGGAACAGAATGGGGATGGGATAGGAGGTCGGTGGGTAGCAGGGGAGGAAGGGAGTGAGAGGGAACTGGGATTGACATGTAAAACAAGTTTGTTTCTAATTTGAATTTAAAAAAAGAGAAAACCAGAAAAAATATGGACACTTTTACATAACATATGGTGTTACCAGAATAAGGGCATACCTAATATCAATACATAATCAATATACCTTTCATCAATTGTTTTAATTCCAAACAACAACAACCACAAAATTGCCTCTAATGTGCTCTTTGAGGGCAATATATTTATATATTGAACTTGTTTACAATTGCCATTTTTCTTAAAATTTTCAGTGTTATCATTCTAAGTTCCTTTATATATTCTATGATATTTCAATGGAGAAAACTCTGTTAAGGTCTGTCCTCCTTGGGAGAGGGAATGAGGAGCAATTGCCTATAAATTTGAGTATGGCACCAGGAAATGTTGGCCCTTCTCTGGAAATCTATCAGTGCTTTATCTCTCTTTGGGGACTCTAGGGTGCTTTGGACAGTGACACAGACTGCCAACATAAGGCAAAAACTAATTTTATGTGTATATCTTCCATAATAGTGTTCCAAATTTATGGTGGTAATGAAATTGAAAGAACATTTTTGTTTAAAATAAAAAAAATACACTTTGAAAATGGTTCCTCTATATCTTCATGGCAGACTCAAATTGGCCTTCTAAGAAAGCCCACACATAACAGGGTGAAAAAAAGCAATTCAAACATATTCATAGACACATTATGGTGAATGGTTTTCTGTTGACCTGCTTTACACCGAACAGACTGAATAGCCTTTCTGTCAGCCTGTGGGTATGCCTACAGGCCTCTTTAGCTTACCCTTAGTATTCTTTACACGATGATTCCTATTTTCTTGATGCAGCTATGTAATTACTTTTCAGAAGCAAGAATATCAGGGCTGTTTTCTTTCTTCCTTTCTTTGCTATTGAGTTAGTGTTCATTTTGGCAGTTACTATAATTGCATATTACTGAATTCGAGAACACAGGCCAGGAAAAATAAAATGGAAACTGGTAGAGTACTATTTCAATCCACATACTAGTTTCTCTATAAATAAGTTCACAAGCATGCCCAGCTCCCCTCTCTGCATAGGCCTCCACAACATGACAAAGGAGACATGATCAAAAGCTTCTTTGTTTCACTCAAAGCAAAACAAGTGAAGAAAAGAAATTGGTAAAAGGAACAAAGTATTCCCCATAATTAGGCTTTCAAAATTTTTCCATTTCCTATAAATATTACATATGTTTAGAATGCTATTTTGGACCATATTCATAGCTACTGAAATATACTGTTTTTAAGAATAGAATCCTATTAAAGCAAAAAGTCCCTTTGAATTAAAATCTCATGAAGAAGTGACAAAATCAAACCTTGATAACATATTTTAGAATATAATTATGCTTTGAGTTTGGACAGTATTTCAAAAGTGATAGGAGAAAGGTCTGCAAAAGAATTAAAGAAGTATGCATACCTGTGTTTTGTTCAGACAAAGGAGAAAATAAATACTGCAGTTTAAAATCAATAATAGGCACAGCATCAGGATTTCACCCTAAGCTCTGACTATATGATTCTTCTCACTAAGATAGTAAGATTTAATGTGACATGAAGATACTTGTGTTGCTACATTCATTCTATTAACATGAGAAAAGCAAACTTAGCTCATTACAAGGGAATGGCTGTGAGTATGAATTTTCTTAAAGTTCAATGGACGAGTGTATCACAGCCGAACAGTTTGCTTCTTATGGAAAAATCTGTACCCTTTAGTATATAAAGTAGGTTTCTATCTCATACTGAAGAATGAATCTTCACATAAATAATGTAAACAGCTTAGCACACACACTTTGCTAATTCTGATTTATTGTGCTTTCATTCTGACTTCAACTTTAGTCCAGGTGGCACATCAGGAATGCCATGAGGCTCAGTGGCCTTGGTAGTATGAGAATTTCACTTCACAGAAACAGCTGATGAGGGAAAAGTGAAGGAGCACAAGAGGACCAGCACCATAGGTCCCAGAGGCAGGAGTAAACTGCCTAGATGGAAAATACTGAGGTCCAAAATGATTGACTGTCCTTTGTCACCCAGTCCTTCAGACCCTGTTGTACTATTTTCTAATTGGAATAGATAGTAACAGAAGATTCTTTTAGAGATGTTAATCTGCTACCTTCGAATACATGACTTTCTGGAGAAAGTGCACCTTAAAAATTCAATTCCTGTCTGTGTTCTAGATTTTTTGTGGTAATAGATATTACGTGTCGCACTATTCCAGTTACATAGACCTGTGGATGTGTAAGGATGGTTTAGGGACTTTGCTTTTATAAAAGCATTGGGTTGTTTAAGAAAAAAAAAAAAGCCTAAGGCTGTAGAGAATGGAACTCCTTAAGTTGGAGCAGGGAAACTCTCAAATTGCTGTTAGGTCCTTTTCCCACTGGAAAACCTATCCTGGTTCACCTGAAATCTCCATCTTAACAAATTGAAGAAATTGAATCACTTCACTTTCTTGTTTTGTTTCTTAGGTTAAGCCTTGTTTGACCTCTGATTTTAAAGTATTTTCTGTTTTGCATTGTTGTGTTTGTGTTTTCCCTCCTGTATTATGACCTGAGTATCCTCTGGCTTTGAGGTCACTTTCTGTTCTGTCTGGCTTATTTCAGAGGTCTGACCATTAGCATGTGTGGCTTAGCCTCCATTCCTGGCAACAGGCCTTTTGGGCCTAGTCTAGTAAATTGATCTGATTGTGCTTAAGAGTTCTATGAAAAAGCAAAACAAGGTATATTATTGTAATGCAATTTGATCAGTCCACAGATTGTGTTCTGGAAAAAAATGGCAATTTAATGAATTTGTATTTTACTATAATGTATTACAGCTAAAGTGTTTTTTTTTTTCAGTCAAAGATCAGGAAAATATTACCCTGAATTGATATGGCTGGCAACCTTTACCTTCTGAGCTTTGGCTTTCACTTAAGGGAGGTCTGACTAAATTTTAGTGATTAAATTTTCTACCTCATTTCTATTTAGGGTTATATTCTGAAAATAATATAACTGGTTTAGTCTGAAAATTTATATACAATATAGTGTAAGGAAACAATAGATACAACTGACTAATGATGCTTTATTTTTAATTAATTATTTTCTTAGGTGTGTTTGTGTATGTGTGTGTGTGAACATATGGGAAGAACACACTGACCAGTGATAGCTTAGGAGATTTAGTTCTCTCTTTCTACCTTTATGTGGGCCCCAGGTTGAAACTCAAGATGACAGGCTGTGAGGCAGCACTTTCATCTACTGAGCCATCTTGGAGGTCTCTATCTTATGTTTATTTTTAATAATATTCTAATGCTCCCAACCAAGCCTTAAACTATTGAACTCGAAAATATGTTTCCTATCCAGTCTCTTGTATAGGGTACCTATCTTTTCTTTCCTCTACTTTATGTTCTTGGGAAAGTAGCTGCTTGATAGATCTTCTAGTATGAGAAGGAACATATTTTTTTAATCTAAAATTACATTTACAGAGTTGGCTCATAAAGATTTTTGGCTTTCTATGTATTTTCTCTCCTTCTGATTTCTTTCTTATGTAATATAGTTATTATGTCTAAGGAGGCTTTTGGAGGCTTTGTTACCACGGCTAACTCTTGCTGAAGGTTTTAGTTACATTTCCTGTTGTTGAGAAAAAAAATACCTTGACAAGGCAACTGAAGGCTGAAAGACCCTTGTTTTGTCTTCGAGTTAAAGACTGTAGTTCATTATGCTGGGGTAATCTTGAATGAGGAGCTTAAAAAAGATATCTCCATTGAATTTGAAGTCAGGAAGTAGGATAGTAAATACTTTTCCTCAGCTTGCTCCCTTATATACATCCCAGGATCTCAGACCAAGGAGTGATTTCACCCAAAGAGTTTCAGTCTTCCTACCTCAACCCAAGATAAGATATGTTGAAGGTGGGGCGTCAATGAGTTCACTAGACCCAAGATAAATGATGAATGGATATTTTCTTGAGGAACAACTTACAAAGATAATAGTAAAGAGCTGACAAGGTGTTCCTGCTCTAGAAGATGCAGTCTCTGCCCAGCCAATGAAACCCATGACCGGAAAGAGAGAGCCCCACCCCCTTGATTCTACACCTTCCAGTCATGGCCACACCTGAAGCCACACTCAAACGGGTGTGTCCACCCACACAAATTCCCTGGCAAGGCAAGATGCCACTACAATATGCAATTTAACCAGACCTATAAAACCTGGTGAAATATAAGCAGTCAATAAAAGTTTCCCACTTGTCCTCCCATACTACAAAAGAACCCTCAAGTTAAGATGGTTTTATCTATAAATTTGCTGTGACTTCCAAAGAAAACTTAATAAGAATACTGTTCAAATTATTTCACATGAAATAAATAGAAGGGACATTGCTTAATTTGCTTCATGAGACTATAGTTACCCTGCTACCAAAACTACATAAAGATGCAACAACAACAACAACAAAAGAGTTATAGACCAATTTCCCTTATGACCATAGATATACAAATATTCAATAAAATAATTGCACCCTGAATCTAAGAACATGTCTGCCTATTACCATGTCTGAGGAGCAGCTTGTGGTAACTGAGGTCGGAGGAGTCAGTTCACCAGGAGGAAACTCTGTGATGGGTGACTCTTGTTTAAGCAAGGCCATACAGGACTAAAGACCCAGAATGTCTTTTGCTTCTGCTTTGCCTTTACCTTTTGGTTACTTCAATATTCCTCTGGTATCTATCATGGTGTGAGTGGATGTAGGGAGATCTCCACTGCCTATAATATGGTGTGTTTATCTCTTGGAAACATCCCATTCTACTTGACATTTTTACCTGTGTATTGTCAACTAGATGACCCCTCCCTAAGCTGTACTGTCTAAATTGATAATAATAATAATGATAACCTATACAGAGTTTTGATTAATAAAAACAAATACGAGGATATGTTTAACAGCCAGGGTCTATGAGTTTTACCTAAGGAGCTACATAGATAGTTAACTCAAGAAAACAAACAAACAAACAAACAAAAACAGTAGCCCAGCTGGTTTAAGGCTCAATTCTTTTAACCTTAATGTTGGGAGATGTGTTCATGGGTTTTGAAGTGCTTCGCAGCTGTTTACAAAGTTAGACAGAGATGTTTTTGTTAAATAGATTTGAGGTTTAAACAAAGACCAAGAAGACAATCTAAAGTTTTAGAAAGACACATAGTTGAAGGTCAAATTCATTAAGGTTGGGGAACAAGAACAAGGGAGTCCAAATATTGTTTGTTGACTCACCTTTCTTGCTAGGATTGGTTGATGATCAAAGGTGATGATTAATTACTTATACCCATTTCTACCCTTAATCTCCTGATATAAAAAGCCATTAATGAGTGGGTATGCACTCTAAAGATTTAAGGTAAAATTTACTGATTCTTTTTCACATATAAAAGTTTAGGTTTATGATTCCTTTAAGATTCTTTATAAGGTTAACTTTCAAGATAAGTAATAAAGTAATTGGCCACTTTTTTGGAACTGAAAAATGCAGCCTGCCAGTAAGAGACCTGACAAGAATAACTTGCTTGCCCACACAGTTAATCTGTAACAAATTGCTTGGTTATGAATGTATGTCAGTTCTTTGCATATATTTCACCAGTAATATATAAAATCTTTAATCATGTAAGGGAGATGAAAAACTTGTTTTTACCTGTATTTATTATAATCATTCACCTGAAAAACAGAATGTAACCACAAAGTTGTTGGGATGTATAAGCTGTAAAAAAAGCATACAGCAGAAAAAACACAGAAAGTGCCAGAACATTAAAAACGTGAGAGAAAAGAGAATAAAGAAGGAAATCATCACCAGAGTGTGTGTATTTTTTCCTAAACTCCCTCAAATAGAAAAGTCTACCTTACACTGACTCTGTGGATTCTTTTCAAAGCCCTGTGATGCTAGATGTTGGCCCCCTACAGATGTCAAATAATTATTCACCATGATCAAGTAGGCTTCAATCCAAGATGCAGGAATGGTTCAATATATGTAAATTGAAAAAGCAATCCTCTACATTAAAACACTCTCTCTCTTTCTCTCTCTCTCTCTCTCAATTCAGTTTTCAGGTCCTAAACTGTTTCCTTCAGCTGTTTAATTATATTTCCTTGGCTTTCCTTGATTTCTTGCATCTTTTGGTTTGTCTTTTCTTCCATTTCTCTGAAGGATTTTCTGATTTCCTCTCTTAGGGTCTCTATCATCTGCATGAAGTTGTTTTTAAGGTTGATCTCTTCTGTTTCATCTGTGTTGGGATGTTCAGTTCTTGCTGGTGTAGAGTCCCTAGACTCTGATGGTGTCATATTGGCTTTCCTGTTTTTGGATGTACTCTAGTACTGTCGTCTTCCCATCTCTTCTGCAAGTGGGTGCAGGTGGTGTCTCTTCGTTTCCTGGTGTGTATGGGTCTAAGGATCTTTTCCTGTGGGTGCAGTTGGCTCCAATACTCTGATGGGACTCAAGGTGGGTGCAGGCAGGTTCTAGTCTCTCAAAAAAAAAAACTAGATATCAAAAAATTACCCAGTTTAAAAAGGGTATACAAATCTAAACAGAGAACTCTCAAAAGAAGATACTCATTTGAGTGAGAAATACTTAAAGAAATATTGAACATAATTATCAGTCATGAAAATGCAAATCTAAGCCAGCTTGAAATTTCATCTATAAACAGTCAGAATTGCTAAGATTGCTAAACAATGACAGTTCATGCTAGTTAGTATGTGCAATAAGTGGAATACTCATCCATTGCTGGTGCAAATATCTACTGTCACTATAAAAATCATTGTGGTATTGTCTCAGGAAAATGAAAATCAATAGACCTCCATATACATCTACACCATTCCTGGACATATACCCAAAGAATGCTTCATCCTACTGTGAAGACATTTGCTCAATCATGTTTATTGCTTCTAGATCCATAATAGGGAGAAACTGAAAACAACCTAGGTGTCCATCAAAAGATGAATGGATAAAGGAAATATGATACATTTACACAATGGGGTTGACCACAGCCTTTAAAAAAGAAAAAATATAATTTTAGATACAAATGGATGGAACTAGAAAAAATTACCCTGTTTGAGTTATTCTAGACCCAGAAAGAGAAATATGGTATACATTCTCTTATATTAGGATATTAGATGTTAAATTAATGAGAACTATGCTACAATACAGATAATCATAGATATTAAAAATAGATTAAGGGAATAGGGGTCAGATAGCTCTTGGTAGAAAATAAATAGGATATTTATGGATAAATGGGGTGCTACAACTGAAGAATCAAATGGAAGTTGGAGGAAAGAGGAGACTGTTTACTTTTGTTTCACTTATTTTTAAATTAAACAGGTTTTTAAGCAAAAGTGAAGAGTTAAAACTGTCTTTCAATTATTTTTTTGTTTTGCACAAAAATATTTCTATCCTTAAAAATAAGAGCTTGTTGCACTTTTGTTATACAAATTACTGAAATACCATGAATTCCCATATAAAACATTCTTATAAATCCAGAGAAATTATATTCACTTTTGTTATCTGACTTCAAATAACTGTCATTTTTCCTATTATATTTAATAATCAAACTGGCAATGTGGAGTTCTAATGAGATTGACCTTATCATAGAATTATTGTGTTATGGCTATACTGGCTTGTCAACTTGACTATAACTGGAAGTAAAATCCAAAGTGGAGGGCACATGTGTGAGCTATTTTTGTTTAGTTTGAAGTAAGGAGATCCACTTCTAATCCTGACAGTTGAGGTAGGAAGAGACTCTCTTAATCCAGATACTTTGCGCAGGTTAAAGACCAGCTTTTAATCCATACCCAAGAACATAGAAGACAAAGGCTTTTGCTCTTTGCCTGCTTGTGTCCACCTTGCTAGCAAGTCCATTCCTTCACTGGCATAGAGACCACTGTAGACAGAAGTTTCTATCTGCATGGTCCCACAGCTGATTAGTACCAAATAAGCACAGAAAGACTTATATTAATTATAAACTGTTTGGCCAATGGCTCAAACTTCTTATTGGCTCACTTCCTCTTAATTATTAACCGAATTCTATTAATCTAACTATTTCTACATGGTTTTATCTTACTGGAGAATGTCCTCTCATATTACTCCTTCCTCCCTTGGCTACATGGCGTCTTTCTATGAGTTTGTCTCTGCCTCCTTTGCCCAGCATTCTCCTCATTGGTAGCCCCATGTATATTACCTCCCTGGCTACTGGCCAGTGCTTTATTCATCAGCCAATAAGGGAAACATATACAAAAGGATATCCCCCATCAGACCACTTCTTTGAGATTCCAGCATTTACTGAAGACCAACTGAGACATCCAAACTTTTGAACTAAGAAACTTACTGGGTTCTTTGACTTTCTGCTCACAGTCAGCCACTGTGGAATTAGTGGGACTGAAGCTTGTTAGGTCATTCTAATAAATCCCCTTTCTCTATATACATAGAGATTTGTTCTAAAAGTTCTGTTACTCTAGAGAACCCTGACTAATACATATTGTTATTCCATATATATTTTCATATTTTATGGTTTCAATATACCTCAATAGAAAATTTGAAATCTGCATAATGATTTGAATGTTGATATTAAGCCCAATGGGAAATTCCACATCATGAATTATTCCATGCCAAAATTCTTTAAAATTTTGTATACTATTAGCTTTGATTTGTGTGATAGGTATATGTGTCATATAAATTAATTTCATATTTACTATGGCTTAATTTCATTATGTATATTGAAATATTTTAAATTCTGAAAAAACTCTTAAGTCCAAAAATAGTTTTTATTCCTGGCAACTGTGATAATAATTCACAGTTCTACTATATTTCTTATTTTATTGAGAGCTGAAATAATTATATGCTATCAATCAAATCTAGCTTTAAATGAAACCAACATGAGTAAACATGATATAATTTCAAAGAAAGTCAACAACATAGATGTTACAAGAATTGGATCCATACATGTTTAATTTCTTTTATAGCCATGAGCTTTGCTGGTAATCATTTTTTAACACAATAATAAAAATATTTCATATTTCATCATCAAACTCTTTGACACATAGTAGTAAAAGCATCATACATTTAAAGTTATGCCAGACTCTGGAGGAAAGCTCTATAGAACTAAAATATTGCTAAAATGATCTATGGAGCAAACTATTTGTATCTGAGTGCTAGGTCATTCTAATCTCAACCCAAGAAATGCTGATAAATATAGGATGGTTGTACCTTTTTGCCAGAAAGGATAATTATAGTCAATGAGTATATCCAAATGCATGTAATTTAAATATCATTTTGAAACCTTGTGCTTGCCTATGTAATTTTCTATATAACTTGAATAATTTTGGTAATGAAATCACTTGACAGTATATATCTCAGCTGGTCCTAAGGTAGTAGATGACTAGGTTGAATGAAAAGAAGTGCCAGGTGTTGGTGATGCATGCCTTTAATCCCAGCACTCAGGAGGCAGAGGTAGGCAGATATCTGTGGGTTCGAGGCCAGCCTGGTCTCAGAGTGAGTGCCAGGATAAGCTCCAAAACTACACAGAGAAACCCTGTCTCTAAAAACCAAAAAAAAAAAAAAAAAAAAAGAAGAAAGAAAGAAAAGAAGGAATCAGACATGAAAAAAGACTGGGGAATAGCATTCCAGGTGGAAAATACCAAATACCTGAGGTCAAATAGTTCTTATCGTGAGAGAAGAGATGCTTATATTGGTCCTAATGTATTTGAACCATACAAAAGAAAAAAAAAAGGCAACCCAAATGAGGAGTTTTCATTCAACAATTAATACTCACTAATAAGTTTAGCACATCGTTTTAACTTATACCACCATGTTTTAAAAAGTATCAGCAAGCTTGTGATTTCCCATAGCTAAAGAATGCATTTCATCTAAGGGCACAGACATCTAAATTTGATTTTATTAATAAAATAAATATCAACTGACTTCTGAAGGAGAACGTGAAGAAATTGCAATATAACATGTGAGGAGACATGTAAGGATTTTTCCTAAATAATACTGACATGAAACTAAAAAAAAATGAGAAATTATATGCTGCATTGGAGACCCACAAATGTGGATTTTTGCAAAAGGTCCAGTACAAAATCAGAGGTATGATGACTTCGGTCTATCTTTATTCATTGTTAGAAGTGAAGAGACACATGTCACTCCTCAAGACTGTAATATCTTCAGGATGTTGACAGTCATGAATCTATCAAAGTTGGGATTACATGATGTTAGTTTGTTCAACTGCAACACAATTTATGTATGTATTTTGGATTATTTAGCTGAGGAAGATGTGAATATTAAGAACCTATGAACCAGTAATCATTAAGTGCTTTGTTTATAATCCATATAATAGATCAGGAATAAACCACTACCTGTCAGAAGATCAATTTCCAGATATTAATGCTTCCAAAAAAAGAACATGGTCAATAAAAAGCCAAATCTAATTAATCTAAATTCTTGAGGAAGAGCATTGATGTGGCTCAGCTGGAAAAGGCACTTCATTCCATGCCTGATAATTTGAGTTTGAGTCACAGGATTCACAAGGTAATAGGAGAAAACCTACTCCTACAAGTTGTTTTCTGATCTGCACAAGGGAGCTGTGACATATACATATATCCTCTCAAATAAATAATATATGTAATAAAATGTATGTTTAGTGGATATTAGTAATTAACTCAATGACTATTGGCTAATGTTATTTTCAGTTTTTATATTGGAAAAAGACTTTGATAATCACAAGGTTAAATTTTATTTTCCTATAAATAAAAATAATTAACCACATTGAAATAATTTCTAAGGTAGAACAATATCTGCCATACCATTGCTCAATGAATTCTTAGTGAAAGAAATATTAGAGTGAATCTCTGATGCAACTCCATGCTAGGAAGGGCTTGACAAACCTCATGAAGATTCTGTAAAGGAAGTATTCCCAGAGAGGAGTCCAATATCATGGGATGTCATTCTACTTATAATTTGGCTGAGTTCATTTTAGAATACACAAAATGCTTGCTCTCTGTAGATCACTTCCAATTTGCATGTCAATAATATGTCCCAATGAGTACATAATAGTCATTGCCTTATCAATTCATCTATGAAAATACCTTATCCCAATAAGATATCCATTTATTTAATTATCCTTTGTCAATTTGCTCTCCACTTCAGATTATTTCATGGTTTTTTATCTAATTTCCCTCTTTTCAGTCTTGATTTCTTCTAGAGTTTACTATGCTATTATTGTGGTATTTAATATGAGATATAGTATAAGCCCATTTAAAAATCCAGGCCATTTTATGTGATAGATAGGGTTTTAGTTGGGGAGTGTGGTAGGGGAAGACTGGAGGGAGAGGGAACTGGGATTGTCATGTAAAACAATCTTGTTTCTAATTCAATTAAAAAAATCTTAAAAAAAAAAAGAATCCAGGCCATTATGTGTTATAATGGACATAGTGGGCAAAATAAATCTAGAGAATGCCACTGTCACTTTAGTGAGTCTTTAGACACCTTTCTTATTAGTTTGCCATTTTCCCTTCTCCCAGACTCATAACAGTCCCACACATTGATTTCATTCACTTGATGATCAGCTGAACTCACTTTATGAAGTGTCGACACTATCCAAAGTGATTTTCAAATTAGAAAAATTTCTGATTCCTAAAATTAGTAAGAAACCATAGAAACAAACAAATTGATCTTAGAATGAAGCTAGAAATACCATAGTATGCATTCAGTATAAATGATGAATTTACAGTGATAAAGTTACCGTAATGGCATAAAACAGATTTATGCACCAGTGGAAATGAATAGATTCCAGACATAAAGCCTTATAGGTTAGTGTATTGATTTTGTGCTTTTGTACGAGTAATACTCAAGACAATGTACAAAATTTTCAATAAATAATGTTGGAAAAGTGGGTGTCTATAAATAAGATACTGAATTGTCTCTTGATCTTACAGAATATACAAAAACCCATCAAAGTAAATTAATACTTACATGGAATATCTAAAAGTGTTTTCATACAAGGCATGATAGAGTTTGTTGCTATTGGTCCTTGCAGTAATTTCATAGATAAAACTGAAATCCTCAGTAAGAAAAAGCAAATCTCAGCAAGCCAGGGTATAAAATATAAACAAGCTTCTGCAAAGAAACAATATAATCATAAAATAGAAATGCAACCCACAAAATGTGAAAATATGTTGTTATGTATTTGATAAATTTCTTCATTCCAGGTGTACAGGAGACTCATATAGCACACAAATTAAAAGAATACTAGACAAGAATCTCAAATAAGTATTTTTTCACAAAAATGCAACGTGAAGAATGGGTATATGAAATAAATGTCATCATCACAAATTTTCAGGGAAATAGTCTCAATATGATACCTCCCCACAGGTATGAGAGTCGACTTCCATTACAGAAGGACAAGTCCTAACATGATTCTGCTTCCATTAAAATTTAAATAGTAATGCTTACAGGACAAAATAATAGGATGGAGTCCCTCTTCGAGTCCCCTGACCCGCAGCCACCAGACCCTTCCTGACACTGAATCCCCTAGAGGGAATTGGAGGCAGTACAAATCAGACAGCATTGGCTGCCATTCCTGTCTTGCTCCTCCACCCTCCAGTAGAGAGAGTCTTCATCCAATAGCTGATGGAAGCAGAAGCAGAGATCCACAGCTAAGCACTGAGCCAAACTCCTGGAATCCAGTTGTAGAGAAAGAGGAGGAATGAGCAAAGCAGTCAGTGCTGGAGAAACCCACAGAACCAGCTGGCCTGACCTAGTGAAAGCACACAGAACCCAGTCGTTAAGTTGGGGAAACCAGCAATGGACTGAACCAAACCCTCTAATGTGGGTACCCGTTAGGAGGCCTGGGCAGAGTATGCGACCTCTAACAGTGGCAATAGTATACTTAGTGCACAACTGGGCTTTGGGAGCCCACTCCCTAGGCCCTCCCCCAAACTTGTGACAGACTTTGCTAATCCCCCATGAAAGGAAGGCCTCATCATGCCTGGAGAGTGGGGGTGGGTGGGTTGGGAGTTTGGTAGGGGGCATGGGAGGGAGAGGGAATGGGGGATTGATATGTAAAATGATTGTTTCTAAATAAAAAACAAAATGAAAATATGTAATAGGATGGAAATATCTGTGGTTTCTGAGTTACGAGGAAATGGAAACTTGCTAAGCGATTCATATTAACTTTGAGACATGCAAACAAATGTGTTCTGAAATTGTTGAAATAACTTTATGTTGTAGTAATAACAAGATGTTAAAAAGATAATCTAATGTTAAATATTTATACTACAATAAAAAAATAGAATGGCCACATCTTTAAATGACTAAAAGATGATAATATATCAACTTTGGAAAATGTTAGATGTTTAATATACTCAATATATTAGAAAGTGGGATCTGAGGATGTCAGTGAGTCACAAGTGAAGAAATCTTGAAAAGCATTAGGGATTTAATCACTATTAGGGAAAGGAAAATTAAGTTTTCCCAAGGGATGATCGCCTTATTCTTTGATCAATAATATTTGACTAGCCTTAAATATATGCTACTAACAAAAAATGTAGTTTACATCACATATGTATTTGTGCATACACATATATGTATATACATACGTATGTATACAACAATAATAATCAAAAAGAGGCTTTTTAACATGATTTAATGGGACATGAGAAGACTGTATCTAGGAAGGATTGGAGGGAGAAAGGGGGAAATGGTATAGTTCTATTTCAAGTAACATCATAATAAGAAATGGGATCAAAAGAATTAGAGATTTCATGAGAACCCAAGACTTGGCATCCAAGATTACAGTAAAACCATAGTGTGAACAGAGAGATATCAAATTTCACTATGCACTTACTGGATTCCCTATGCTTCTGAAATGTAGGACACAAATATCAGATATTTTCAGATGTCTATGGCATTTTGTAACATAAATTTTGACAGAGGGTCTAAAAATACATATATGGGATTTTATACTCACTATGGTAAAGAGCTATTTTTAAATAATGAAGTGAAAATATGAAAAGTTATGTTTCAGTTCATAAGAGTAGTCCTTTAGCCTCTACTACCTTGGTACTCTCCATTTAAATATATTTGTGATACAATGAATGTCTAATACATTTCACATTTTTGAGTCTACATTTTGTAATTGCTTGAAATTCATTCATATTCATGAAAAAAAGTATAAAACAGTGGGCATATAAGCCCACTTTTTGATTCATTCTTCCTTGAAATCTTTGGATCTGACCCATTTGCCCTTCTCCTACAGGAAGCTTACTTGCTTTCTAGCATTGTAGACTAAATTTTAGCTCTTAGGATAGCAATAAATGGAATTAACAAACATTCTTTCGTTTTTGAATGAAATAATAAAGGCAGACTCAATTTCTTCCTGCTTCCTTACTTAGTGACTTATCTAATTTTATACATAGGTTATCTTTTCATTTGATTCATCAGCTTCCTTTCCTATTTGCTTTCTTCTTTCATATCAAGCATTTCAGAAGTGTGCCTTTCCCTGCAAACATAACTGGAAGGTTTTCCATGTTTTTTTCTATGACTGTTTTCTGCTTGAGTCCTGCTGTGATGGGGGAGGATGTTTTACATGACTGGAATTCCTTTGTCCGTATTGATAATTGTTTCATGACTCAGAATATGATTCATCTTTGGAAGTAATTTTGTTATATGTGAAAACAGCATGTATTTAGCTGCTTGGTGAAAACAACATTCTAAAAATATTAATTGGGTCAATTTAGTTGTCAATGAGTTCAAGTTTTCTGTATCCTTAGTGGTTTTCTGTCTAGCTAATTTGTTACTTATTGAAAGAATGATATCAAAACCTTTTTATCACATTTTATAATTCTTTGCCTTATGCAAATTGTTTTTTCAATAATGCATTTTTATTTAATTTGTGTATTGTTAAAGATGTTATTAGCCTGCTAAGGATTGCTGAATCCTCTTGGAAAATTAAAATTTTATTATTTTGAAATGATATATTTTAACTTTAAGACTTTTTCATCAAAATAGATTTTGATATTGCATAACAAATTAATGTTTTTTCTCATATTAATGTGATTTATTTTCTCCATGATTAAAATCTTAAGCAATAATTGTATTTATACTATGTGGCAGTCATGTAAATCATGTGTTGAGCATCCTCCTACAAGGTAATTTCATCCAAAGTGACGTTCTCAGATTTTTAACAGGTGTTTGTTACCATTCACACTGTGTGTCTTAATTAGGGTTATTATTGCTATGATGAAACATCATGACAAAAAGTAGGTTGGGAAGGAAAGGGTTTATTGGTCTTATTCTTCCCTATCATTGTACATTATTGAAAGAAGTCAGGGAAGGAACTCAAATAAGTCAGGAACCTGGAGGAAGAAGGTGTTGCAGTGACCAATTAGCAGTGCTGCTTACCTGATTACTCCTCATGGCTTGCTAAGCCTAATTTCTTATAGATTCCAGGGTGACCAGCCCAGGTATCTCACCATCCACAAAATGTCTGGACCCTGCCCCATCACAGCAACAACACATTTTAAAATGTGCTCTATAGGTTTGTCTATAGACAGATATTATGGAAGCATTTTCTCAATCAACTTTTCCCTCTATCAGATGATATAAGCTTGTGTCAAGTTTACATATGTACTCCATGTCCAGCACACCATGTATTTAATTATTTATTTAATAATGGCTGATTATTAGAGAGTAGTAGATATATTATTATGGCTGTTTCAATTTCATTTCCCCTGTAATTTTATTTCCCTATTTCTGTTTCATATCAGCTTGAAATTGAAAGCTTGTTAAATTAATCTATAGTTCTAAAAAATATTCCCTCTACTCAATGAAGAAGACTAGCCAAACTTCAGAAAGAAAAAGATATTCTTGCTGCTTGGCCACCTGATAGGGACACAGTCACTTTATCCTTGTGACTTGTAACACTACCCCCAATAAGACTATTAATAACACCAAAGAAAACTGCATTGTTTCTCCAAGTTGGATATCGGTGTATTCAAATCTTTTTGATTGTTATGGGTTCCCTTTCTAGGGTGAATATGTATGGATATGTGTGTACTCTGTTTTAGGTACTCTAGTCTTCAAATCTTATCTTCCTTGATCTCAGCAGACTCAGCTCCACCTCCTCCAGTCAGTTTTCAATTCTCCACTTCAGGTTAGCCATATTCATCTTCAGACTGGAAAATCTAAATGCACTCAAGTAAGTGTGTGTTTCCATTTCAGAAAAAAATACTGTTATCTGTTTTACGATATCAGCTGTGTTGAAGTAATTCTCCAGGTATTTGTTGTTGCTGTTATTATTCATTTTTCTTTATTTTTTTACATTTTTTTTTACTGATCAGCTTAAATAGCAAATGAACTTGCATTGAGGTTTCTGTTAAATCATTTCGGTTGAAAACATGGAATGATCCTGATAATCAGCAAGCTTAGCACAGTGTTTGCTTATTTCTGTTTCATCTCTTCAATTTATATCTAGGCACTGCATGTTTTGCTCAAAATATATTTGAAAAGAGTTAGAGAACATGGAAATAAATGAAATATGGCAGTTATTAGGAGTGCTATTTAGCTAATTCCTTAAAGTAAGACAATCTTTTGAGGGACTTTCCTGATGGATATCAAAATAATAATTGTCTATTTATTCCAAACTCCTAGACATTTTATTCAATATTAAAACAAGCAAACACCCTCTAAGTCTTGAGAGCTGGCACAGTATTTAAGAGCACTTGGAGCTTCTTCAGAGGTCCAAGTTCAATTCTCAGCACCTACAAGACAGCTCAAAACTCTCTTAACTCCAGCTCTAGGGGATCTGATGCCCTCTTCCGGTTTCTGTAGGCAACAGGCACATCCATGAATCATAGAAATACATTCAGGCAAAAACATCCATGCACATAAAATAAGAATAAATAAATTTCTAAAAGAGTATCTCTTGCTTAACATTTTCTCACTGTATTTTATCCTTCTTCTCTTTCGTTTTACCTTTTAGAAAGGAGAAATTGTATCTCGTGTTTAGGTTAAGAAGATCATTTTCTGAAATCTTACATAGAAAGCATAGCTAAGGATTATAATCCTGTGCATACTCTTTTCTTGGATGTGAAACAGCAATATAAATCACCCCTATTTCAAAGATTTTATTGAGGCTTCGCTAAGCTAAGTACAATATAGGAATGCATTTTTTATAGAATAGAATAAATGAAATATAATCTCAAGCATTTTATATGTTTTCATTTTTAAGATGTTTGAAGTTGTGTGGTTTTCTTAATTTCTTTTTTATTTTGACTTTTTTATTTGAATTACAAACAAGATTGAATTACATGACAATCCCAGTTCCCTTCTCCCTCCCTTCCTCCCCTACCACCCCCCCAACTAAAATCCTACCTATCACATATCCTTTCTTCTAATCTATACCTGACTCAACCTTTCTGCTCCCTCATGACCTCTGCATCCTTCCTTTTCTTCCCTTCTCATTATTGTAGCTCCCTCCCCCTTCCCATGTTCTCAATTTGCTCAGGGGATGGTGACCCTTTCCCCTTCTCCAGGGAACAAAGTTTGTCTCTTTTAGGGTCCTCTTTGTTTACTAGTTTCTCTGGCAGTATGGATTGTAGGCTGGTAATCCCTTACTCTATGTCAAAAATCCACATATGGGGGAGTACATATCATGTTTGTCTTTTTGTGATTGGGTTACCTCCCTCAGAATGGTTTCTTAATTTCATAAAACATAAGTGCACAGAGCTAATTATGTGTTAAGTAAAAGTATACATTTAAAGTAAATATCTGTAGCTCATTCACTCCTATTGCCTCTCTACAGTTTATTTTTTAAATAAACATCATGTTGGTTTCAATGAAAATGGCCTCCATAGTCTCATAGGGAGTGAAACTACCCTGAGTGGCACTATTAGGTGCTCATGGGGTATCTTCACAGCAATGGAAACATTGACTAAGATAGAATTTGGTACCAGGAACTGGGGTATTTCTGTGATAGCCCTGACTATGACTTATTTGGAGGATAGTGGAGTTTGGATTAGGAAAGCACTTGAATGTATTAAAAGCATAGACAACAGTGATGCTGAGGGTGATTTGAACTGTTGGGGCCTGGATCAAGAGGTCTCAGAAGAGAAGAATATGAATATGTGGTTTAGAGACCATTCTTTTCGTATTTTGGTAGAGAAAGGCTGTTTTGTGCCCTTATTCCAAAAGTTGGCCTGAGGATAAAAATTGAAAAGGTATGGATTCAGAATGTTTGCTAGGTGTGGAACCTGATTTCAAAACAGCCTAGTATTGAATATTTTTCTTGGTTATTAGTGGTCACACTTATGCAGATCTATCGTGAAAATGAATAAGGTCAGCAGGTAAAAATACAAAATGCACATATTCAAGAGAAAGTGATATGAGATCTCCTTTGTTAAAGGAGATAAACAGATTAAAGAAATCCTTGATGCTAAATGGAATAAAATAAATGGTTACCTAAGGACAAGACCCTGTTTAGTTAATCTTTCAACTTGTGAGAATAAATTAAAGGAAAGGAAAGGGCTGGGTGTGGTGCAACCACCTTTAATCCCAGCACTTGGAAGGCAGATTTCTGAATTAAAGGCCAGTCTGGCCTACAGAAAAAGTTCTAGGACAGCCAAGCTTAGGCTGTTAAAAAAAACAATTTAAAGCAGAAAGTTGGTGGAAATGTATTTGAATGAGGGAACTATGTTCCAACTTCAGCAAGAAGAAGAATTTGACAGCTTCAGCCATGTGGTTCTGGCTTTAGAATCAAGGATACAATAAAGGGGTTATAGACTTTCCCTCTGTGTCTCAGGAAAGACACTAGGGCCAGGCATATGGTAGGGGTTTCCTTGTATGGAGGCTCTGTGAAGCCAGCTGTGACGATGATACCTGAATTTCACTGGAAACCCAAAGATGTTGGAGATCCCAGAGTTGTGGAATATCTGCCATGGAGAGCTGCTAACTGATGTGGAATGAGCCCAAGGGGGAAGAAAAACTGTTTTGCAGTTCACAAAGCTGACAGGAGTTGGAGATCTGAAGAAAGCTTTGACATCAGACATGCAGATGCAGTGTTTGGAGTTTGCCCAGCTGGTTTTTATCATCTTTATTTGGTCCAGTATTTCCTCAGTATGCTCCCTTTCTCCCTTTTAGAATGGTAATGTATATTCTGTATCATTGTTTGTTGGAGATGCATGATCTGCTTTTTTATTTTGATTTATAAGGGGGTTACAATTAAAACATTGCCATGAATCTGAGAAGGGACCTTGATCTTTGAACTTTTAAACAAATTGAAGACTGTGATTGACTGGAAGTTTTGAAGTTGGACTGAATGCAGTTATGCATTATGATATGCTTACAAGCCATAGCAAACAGGGAGTTGAATGTGATTTAATGAAAATGTCCCCATAGGCTCATAGGGAGTGGCACTGTCAGGAGGTGCTTCATTGTTGGAATAGATGTGAACTTGCTGGAGGAAGTTTGTCACTAGGTGTGGGTTTTGAGGTTTCAGAAGGTTAATCCAAGCCCAGTAGCTCACTGTCTGTTCCTGCTGCCTGCTGATCCAGATGTGGAACTCTCAGCTGCCTCTCCATCATCGTGCCTGTTTTTGTAACACCATGCTTCCCTCCATGATGATCCCAGGCTACACCCCTGAATTGTAGGCACACCTTAATTAACTGCTTTCCTTTACAAGAATTGCTGTGGTCATGGTATATCTTCACAGCAAAAGAAACCCTAAGTAAGACAGACATATATGCTAATTTTTCATGAGATAATATTGTTCATGACAGGAAGCTCAAATTCTCCTCTTCAATATTGTGTTTTTAATCAAGCTTTCCTTTAGTTTTTTGGGACATTTACATGTTGATTATAGAGGATTATAAGAAGAAACTAGACTCTTTCATTTTCAACCACTAAATACAAAGTTGTATTTTTCAAATTTACCCTGAATCATTGGATTATCCCAGTTGATAACAACCTAAAGTTTACCTATTATTTTTCATAAAGGTTTTATTTTATGAGGAAACTGCAGAAATTTATATTGGAGCACTTGTTCCTACACAAGATCAGCTTTTCCTGTTATCTACATCTTCCACCAGAGTGATGTATTTGCTGCTCTCATGGACCTACATTGAAACATTATTGAAATTTTTCATGCATCATTTGTTTAAAAATTATATAATGATCCATAATGATGCACCCGAGGCACTAGTAAAAGAATTAATGAGTGTTTTTCTTTAATGTATTGGGTCTTCTTATTGCAAAATAAGGCTCATTATTACTTGGCAAATTCACCTTAACACAGACTTCTGTGTATTCATTAAGAATTATAATGGGACAAAGACACACAAAAAATGATTTCAGTAAATGTATTGTCACAAACAAAATACAACCCAAACTTAGCCCATCTATAGGACTTCAAGTGCATATAAAATTTGAGGGGTGTATATAGTTAATAAAGCCAAGTCATGTTTGATAAAATTAATGATGAGCATAATTTGAATTTGATAATAATTAATGTTTTATGCTATTATCATTTTTAGCGAAGATCAAGTATGTATATTATGACATTTAATATGAAGGAGAAAAATAATAAAATCTACATTTGTAGTATCTTATTAGTAATATTATTAGAAGCAGTTCCTCTGAAAGATACTTACTAAGACATCTAAAATATGTAAACAAAAACAAAAATTAAAGATATATTTAATTTCCCTTTCTTGTAAACCTGCATTAATCCTGAAATAATGCGAGATTCTTCTATTCTTTTTACATTGGAGATATTCTTGGATGATTAAAACAAGAACCTCAGAAGGAAATCATAATGTGTTAGTTGTAGGTAGATTAAATATTATTATTATATTTTAAAAATAAATTTAATATGTTAGTTGTTTTAGTCTTTGAAAAGACATAAAGATGGATTGTGATGGATCGTACTTTTAATCCCAGCACTCAGGCTTCAGAGGCATGTGGATATTCCAGGAGTTCAAGTCTAGCCTGGTCTACAGTGGTAGTTCTGGGACAGCCAGGGTTATACCGCAAAATCCTGTCCAAAAAAAAAAAAAGGAAAGAAAAGAAAAGAAAAGAAAAGAAAAGAGAAGGAAAGAAAAGAAAAGGAAAGGAAAGGGAAGGAAAGAAGGTGAGAAAGCAAGTGAGTGAGAAGAAAGAGAGAAAGAAAAGAAATGAAGAACAGAGCCAGTGTGATGGCTCAGTGAGTAAATGTACTTTCTACCAAGAATGATTTTATTGAGTTCATTTTCAGGGACACATATTATGGACAGAGAGACCAACTAGAGACCAACTACTAGAAGTAGTCCTCTGTCCTCCATACATGTTCCCAGATATGTGCTTATATTTGCACACATAGTCATACACATACACAAATGCACACTGAAAACATTTTTTTTAACTGGAAAGTATCAATTAACTTTTTAAACTTAGTAAGGCAAGATAAAAATTGCAAGTAATAGCAGTGATGGCAGTGTTCTGCTTAATGCTGTTTACTTAATACATAATTAAAACAAAAGAATGGCAGACTTCTAGAGAATGCAATATTATGGATTTTAATCAAGAACTATTTTGTTGTATACATGTGACATGAGAAAAAAATGATAATTTCTGACACAAATATTCTGAAAAATTTAGAGACATGTTTAAATGTTATATTTATATTTCACACAATTTTAACTGAGGCTACAAAAATTTGTCTTTAATATTATCTCCCCTAATGAAAGATGTCCTCTGTATGCTGTGACTATGTGTTTCTCTTATTTGTTGATGAATAAAGCTGTTTCAGCTAATAGATAGGCAGAATTTATTCAGGCAGGAATTCTGAACAAAGAATCAGGGAGTAGGAAGACAGAATGAGACACCATATAGCCACTGGGGAGTCAAGAGACATGGGCACACCAGTATACCAAGGCTATGTAATGATACACAGATTAATGGAAATTGGTTAAGTCAAATGAAAACCAAACAATCATGGGTAATGTTCAAGCTTACTATTTTTTCAACTGTATTTATACAATATTAATTACAAATGCTTGAACAATAGCTCAGGCTTGTTACTAACTAGCTTTTACAACTAAACCAATTTCTACTAATCTAGGTGTGTGGCTTTTACCTCTATCATGTTTTGTGTGTTCAAATTGCTGGCAACTCATCTGACTCTGCCCTTCCTCATCCCACCATTCTCAGTTGGCTTTCCTGCCTAACTTTCTCCTCTTTAGCTATTGGCCACTAAGCTTATTTATCTTCCTTCCTTCCTTCCTTCCTTCCTTTCTTCCATCTTTCCTTCCTTCCTTTCTTCCTTCCTTCCTTTCTTTCTTCTATCCTTCCTTCCTTCTTTCCTTCCTTCCTTCCTTCCTTCCTTCCTTCCTTTCTTCCTTCTTTTTATAACAATACTTTGTTTTATATTTGTTGATTGTTTAAGAAATAGCCATGAAAATAAACAGATAAAACAGGAGAGTCCCTGGTCCACTTCTGACTTGACTGGTCTCTTTCAGTAGCATTCTTGTAACACTGAATTTCAGTGGATTATCTGTCATGTAAACTTTTTGTTGTTTTTGGTTTTTCGAGACAGGGTTTCTCTGTGTAGCTTTGGAGCCTATCCTGGCACTTCCTCTGGAGACCAGGCTGGACTCGAACTCACAGAGATCTGCCTGCCTCTGCCTCCCAAGTGCTGGGCTTAAAGGCGTGTGCCACCAACCCCTGGCATCATATAAACTTTTTAAGATACATCCTACATCAGAATCTGATTACACATTTTATTTTATTTTATGTTTGTATTTTGCTAGTGAAACAAAGTGACTGTAAACTCATTTAATTTCAACTCATCTTTCTTACTAGTCCTCAATTCTACACCAATATTGGAGATGG